>NC_047151.1:27426386-27463886 GCF_009819705.1 Hippoglossus hippoglossus | reverse complement strand
AAGAGGAGGTTTGTTCCCTCAGTTCAGACTGACAGGCACCATCAAGAGGAGGAGGTGTGTTCCCTCAGTTCAGACTGACAGGCACCATCAAGAGGAGGAGGTGTGTTCCCTCAGTTCAGACTGACAGGCACCATCAAGAGGAGGAGGTGTGTTCCCTCAGTTCAGACTGACAGGCACCATCAAGAGGAAGAGGTGTGTTCCCTCAGTTCAGACTGACAGGCACCATCAAGAGGAGGAGGTGTGTTCCGTCAGTTCAGACTGACAGGCACCATCAAGAGGAGGAGTTTTTTTCAGGGATAATGACCTACACTGCAGTTAGCCACTAGGGGGAGACCAAGACCCTTAGGCTTTGCTTTAGGGGAGCTCTCAAGTTTTCCATCCTTATATAGTCAGTGATCTAGAAAATGGCTCCTCTACATTTTATGTTATAAGTTAGATTTTTTTTAGATCTAAACCTGAAAATTGAATCTGCAGAAGACTTAACAAGCAAACAACCGCAGTCACTGATTGAATATTTAGCTCACTACTTAATAATATTTACAATGTCTTCTGTATAAAATCCTCTCTGATAATAATTGTTCAAGTGTCCTAATCTTTCCAGGTTTTAAAAAACAAGACCTCAGCCTCCACATTCAGACCTGGATCGGTTTATTGCCAAAGTTAAATGAACTCATCTTGGAAAAAGCGACACTCAGACGAATAAAACATATTTTACAGTCACGTTAAAGAACAACAGCACAGTGAGTAAACAGGAGGTGAAAATGCTACAAGGAGATAAAGTTAAATAGTCGACACCTCAGTTAATGGTACAGTCATTCAGCTTGTGGAATAATGCACTTCATGGAAAAAAAAGAATCTTCTTTACTTCTTTACGTAACTGACCTGCCAGATATAGTGAGGTCGGCAAATTCATTAACAGAATTCTCTACACCTGCTCGTGTAGCATTGCTGTAATACATTTTGACATTTGCTGTAGTAAACTGTGTAACACAGCAGGTTTTCTGAATATGATTTGAGTCTGTTTTTGAACATGCCTTCGATAAATGCATATAAAGTTAATAGGTTACATGTAACTGGAATAATCGTGTTGTGTGTTGTTGTTTTTTTTATAATTCCTGACATAAAGGCCTCACACAGTGCTCGGTCAAATCAACACAATCCTCTGGAACAGATTAAAAAAGAAAGAGCAGATGAAAAAACCCAAGAAAAGCTGTGGCCAGAGGACATGACATCCATTCATCCACTCAAGTTATAATTAGCTCTGCAAGTGCATCCCTGTCTGTTGTGATGCTACATTCAAAGAAACAGTCGCAGATTTAAAATGTTCAAGTTCTTGTTCTGATATGTTTCCTGACATTTAAAACCCACCTGATGTGCTATTGACAATGTGAACAGATTAAATTTGCAGTGTGTCACTAATTTCCCCAAATTATTATTTATTATTTATTAATGAAATAATAAAAATAAGATAACAGAATCAAACGTGATTGGATACGAGATTTAAAAGTGACAGGATTGAATTTGGAGTCATGCAAAGTAAATGTCTTAAGCAATTTTGCAATGACGATTAAAATTTTAAATCATTTACCGTAGGTACAATTTATGACCAAAGTGTAATGGCTTCTGTTGCACCAGCATTAGCACAATGGAGACAATATAAAACATTATCAGAAATCTGAATTTGGTAATAAAGACCTGCAATGTTAACATATCCTAAAAATAATCTTTTGCGTTAAAGGTTCAGTGTGTAGAATTTAGTGACATCTAGTGGTGAAGTGTCATGTTGCAGCTGAATAGCCCCTCACCTCACCCCCCCTTCCAAACATGAAAGAGAACCTGTGCTAGCTTCAGTTGTCATAAAAGCTCAAAAGGTTTAGTTTGTCCAGTCTGTAAAAAACATGGCTGCCTCCGTAGAGAGGACCCGCTCCTGATGTAAATATAATTAAAGAAAGAGTAAAGAAAACAACAATTCGTACAATTTAGATGAAACACACACATCACAATGATTATTTTATATTCAATTTCTGCCAATAGATCCCTTTTACATAAATCTTACACACTGGACCTTTAATGCTTGTTCAGTTTCCTGTCAGGAATCAAACACCACTCACAAGCTGCACAGAAAATTTAAGCCAACATGAAAAGCTACCAGCACCTCTTACGTATGCTAACTGACTTTCACAGTGTTGAAGCTAAAGTGAAGTCGAGGTTTTTCTTATCCTTGGACAGAGCCTGGCTAGATGAAGTTTCCCTCCAGTCTTCGTGCTAAGCTAACCAGCTGCTAGCTGTCGCTTACTTGCTGTACAGAAATTGAGAATGAAGATCTGCAATGTAAATGTGCCTCGAAAGGAACAATTTGGTTTTTATGCTTCTTCGGTTCCTAGCTGAGTTTTAGATAAAAAAAGATCTAAACCATTCTCAAGATTCCACTGTAAATCTGAAGCCACCATTAGTGTATCTTAGCGTAGCTTAGCATAATGACTGGAAATAGGGAGCCTGCTGCCAGCACCTGTAAAGTCTACTAACTAACTGTCAAGTGTAAAAACAAGAAGTTGTGGGCAAGGCGAGCAGATTCCCTCTACTTCTAGTCTTTGTGCTAAGCTAAGCTAACCAGCTGCTAGTTTACTAGCTTACTTCCATGATCAATCTAAACATCTGGACTGAATGAGCATATCTCCAAAATATTTAACTAATTATCTAATTCATGCAAAACGTTTCACCACAATATGACATTTACATTTTCTAAATCTGAAGCTGAGGCCACTTTTCATTCATGAGGTTGCCTATATGTCAAATCTCTCTCTAACCCTAACCCTAACCCTAACCCCATCTCTCTGTGGGTATTCAACTCTCAGTCGTTTTACTGAGTTAAATAAAAAACATGATAGAAAATATTATCCATAAATACAGCTCGTTTCTTTTACCACAATGACAAGACAGTGTAAAAACAAATAGGGGGTGAATACTTTTTAGTAGTAAACCACTGAAGTGGATGTGATGCACTTTTTCAGGCCTCTTACTCAGGAGATGTCCCAGTTGGATAAGAGAGGATGTAAATAGTACAACAGATGATGGCTGGTTTACAATAAGGTGTTTCAGTTTCAGGGTTCAGATATCTTACCTATTTCCTCGCTAGCTTTGTCCCAATTCAGCAGCCACATCCTTCAAGGACTTGAAGGCCTTTGTGGACCAAATAGACCACGAAGGCCGAACCAAAATTAGACGGTCTAGTTCCCTATTTGCATTACCAGCTTGTCTCCCTCTTAAGGTTGCATCGTTAGCTTGAGATTAACTGCGGTCTGGCCACCAGCACTGCTAACTTGTGCAATGACTCCTTGGATGGACTGACCCAAGAAGGATCCACTCATTGGATCCCTCATCGTTTGGGACTGGTAGGACGCACTTATCGTCCACATTTGAAGGAGTCTTCAAAATGAGTTGCACTGCTGTGATGTGATCAGTCTTCAAATGCAGCAAGGATGTGGCCCCTGAAATGGGACATAGCTAATGTCACACTTCCACGGCTTCCAGGGACACCTTGACATAAATGAGCCTTTGTAAGTTCTATGCAGGGACAGGTCATAACGTACGATGTGAAAAAGGCATATTGTGAAAAAGATCAGCTACAGTGTTCACAGCTCAGCCCAACTCATCCAACAGAATATTTTGCAATCAAAGGCAATTTTCAACAAAAAAAACATGAAGACAAATCTGTTTTTGCCACAAGACAGACAAATGAGAATGAAAGTCTGATTCCTGACTGTGATACTTCTTCCTGATGTTGTTACCACTTCACCAACCCTCTAGTTTTAGTAATATCCATAAGCAGAGTGAACAGCCCTTTTCTGTAGGAGTCACTGTAAATGATGGCTCCTGGATGAGGCAGGAGGGAGCGTTAGGTTGTGTTTCCGTTGCCTCGCTCATGAGGGCAGATGAGCAGTGTGGAGTCCAGGTCCAGGCGGAAGGCCGGGTACAGCGGCTGTGAGAACAGGCAGCGAAACGTGTACAGAAGCACCACTGTGTCCGACACGCTGTAGAAGGATAACACTCCTTTCTGGCGTTCCAGGAACACGCCAATCCTGGGGCAGGGCGGCGCAGCCACCGTGGTCTTACGGTTGTCATGCCAGGCGGCATATCCGGCGTGAGTACACCTCAGCCGCCAGGAGTTCTCGTTGCGCCCTAAGAGGCAGGGCTTCCCGCCACCTTTGCGTCCGATACCTCGATAAGTGACGCCGATGTCAATCCATCCCCCGCCCCTCCACTCCACCTCCCAGTAACTGGCACCACCAAACTGGCCTTCCCTGCACAGGACCTGAGCCACTGAATCGAAGCGCTGTGGGTGAGGGGGGTAGGACTGGGGCTCCTCGCCACAGTGGGCACCCTGGGGCCCCTCCAGGAGAATCAGAGTCGGGTGGGCTGTGTCTGGATCCAACGACAGACGACACGAAACTGAGAAGAAAGAAAGGAAGTTGATGCAGAAATAGAAACTGACAGAGAGATATTTTTATGATCTCACATTGAGCTGTTTTTAGTTACTTATTCCACACTCACATCTTATATATAAGTTTCTGGAAAGACAAACTAGAAACAGCTGTTCTGGGTGTTTCTGTTTCTGTAGTAGAGTAGTTACTTAGATTTTGTTATCACTCTGTTGTTGTGTTTTTAGAAGTTAGGTAGATTTCTAAATCTGTTTTTATATAATTCCTTTGGTTCCACTTATTTCTTTGTTTCTTTCTTTCAACGGGATTTCCCTCCTTCAGTTAAATCATTCATTGGTTTAATCACGAGCTGGGTCGTAAGAGGGCGATATGCCGATTTCGGGTATTTAAAAGTTTAATCAGGTTTATCCTCTAGGTTCTTGTCCCGAAGTTCAAGAACCGAGTGGGGCCCCACACCGACAGCATCACGTTAAGCGGTCCATTGTTTCAACTAACATTTTGGCACAGCGGGGATAAATGACACATGTGGCCTTAATCCTCCTGTGGCCACATGATTTATTGATGCCTAACAAGGTGCTGCTACGCTGTCGGCCTGTCAGCAGGCTTGTTTCTACGGGGACAAGGCGCCGGTCTTAATGACGGACCTGGATGTCATAAATACAGTATGAATGCCATTTGCCATCCATCATTGATGAGGATCCAGACTGGGCTCTCAGATTTCCCCGGCTGGACCCTCATTATGTGGTGAACTAGAAGCGTGGAGAGGTGAAAGGGAAGAGGAGGAAGACGGGAGAGCAAGATGGGGAATGACATGCAGGATAGTCAGACTGAATGGGTGCAACAGGGGGAGAGGAAGATAGAAAGAGAGGAGAAGCGATGCATAGAGAAGAAGAGAGAGAGACAATTAAATGAAGAGGTAGAGGGTGAAAGGAGGAGAATGGGTGGAGGATCTGCCCTAAAAGAAGATGGAGTACTTACACCTGAGGAAAGCTGCCCTCATCCTCTGATCGGCCGGCTGCAGAGACAAAGAGGACAGAGGGAATGACACGGGCACTGCTGGAGAAGGACAAATGACAAAAAGACAAAGAGAGATGCTATTAAAAACGTTTTGTCCATATTAGAGGAGAGAAGAAGAACATAGGAATATGGATCAGAAACATCTTAACAAATGGTTTTGTGTTGACGGTGCTTACACACTGATGTGTAGCAGGTGTTTGCAATGTTCCGACATGTTCGTGTAGCGTGTTAACATGTTAGATATCGGACAGAAAAACTTTTGAGCCCAATGACGGCACCTTTTCACTGTGAACTGTCCAATCTAATAGCTATTGAGATATTTTGGTCCGTTTCCCCAGGTCAGAGCTGTGTGGGGGGGGAGAATATCCTCCTGGCACCAGAGTACAATTTTTAAATCCCACACATTGTGGCTTTAATGTTAATAATTTGCTGAATTTGACTTTTTACCCAACAAAGCAAAAATGTGATGTTTGTGCAAGTTAAAGGTTAATTTCACCAAAATGTACTAAACCCCCCCCCCCCCACACACATTTTTCCACTTACCCCTTGTGGTGGCATGTTGACCTGCAGGTAGTTGCATGTGCTGAGGTTTGGTGTTCTCCACACACTGATTTCTGCCACCTCCCCAATACAATGGACACGAATGGTGTTTGATATATTAAAAAAAATGTAAACAATACAAATAACAAGAAGCAAAATGACAAAACCATGACCCATTGGTCCCAGTTCGCTGGGGACTGTTTTCAATAAAAGGTATCTGAAAGTAAGTTCTCACAAATTAGCAGAACTGGGACAGGGATGTTACAGTTTACAGGTTTTGCTGATATCATTTTTAAATTCTTTGAGCACAAGAACCAGATTTACCGCAAAATATGATCCGGCAATATGACAACTATTTGTTCTCTTTCTATTTGCTCCACACTGGCAGCATCGCTAATATATCCAAGTGAAGGAAAATAACGTTTTCAGTGAACTGACTTTTTCCGGCCTAGTTCAGTTAATGTGACCATTTATTGTACGTAGCAAACTGTAAATCTCTCATTTTGCGCTGAGTTCGATGACCTCCACTCAAACTGGACTGAAGAGGACGGAGCAGAATCTGGAGATGATCCAGGTGTTGGATCAGACATCGCTCCGTCCTCTTCCAACTCGTCCACTGTCCCTCACAGTGTTAAATACCATGTCACAACAGCAGCCTGGTAAAAATGGGTCAGACCTGTCACAGAGTGAGTGTGTGTGTGTGTGTGTGTGTGTGTGTGTGTGTGTGTGTGTGTGTGTGTGTGTGTGTGTGTGTGTGTATCATGTTTCTTATGCTTACCTTTTACACACTCTCCACCAGACACGTAGTTCTCATTGACTGGGGGAGAAAACAAATTGTTAAACTAAGAGCACATAATGTTATTCTGGAAACATAAATCTACTTTATCCTTTTAATACCATATGCTCAGGACTTTAAAATTACCCTACGAGCAATCGGGAGTATTCCGTATGTGTATTAGTACACTGTATCGTGTCATATCTTCCAGTCTCGGGGTCATTTGTTTGTACCTGCGCGGCTGATTTTGTCCACCTCCTCCCTGCAGACCTCCTCCATTCGGCTGCGGAAGTGGCACAGCGCTCTCCTGGCGCCGCTGAAGGCCTCCGTGGGCAGGCTGAGGGCTCTGGAGTGCCGACCAGTGGTGAGCGGGACGCACAGCAGAGGAGCCGCCTGAGCCGATTGAAGGAGAAAGAGCGGAAAATACAGCGTGGCGTCACATCTGCATCCCAGCGCCCCCTCCCTCCTTAATTCCTTGTGCAATTGAATTTGAAAATAGCACCTCGGCAGGTGCCGTCTTTTTCCACTGGTCACTGCTGACTCATTCTTTCCTCTCACCCATTCTTCCTCCTCCATCCCTCATCTACAGACTAATCTCTCTGGGTGTCTCTTATGCACTCTGGTGAGTTCTTAGTTTCCAGGGTGCATTAGATCTAATGGATGAATATCAAATGCAATAATCGACAATGCATTCATGTCTTTTGGTATGACTCTCTCACGACTGGGAGGATAAAAGTGCATAGAGTTAATGTCCTGGAAAGTGGTGCTGGCTGCATGTAGGTTTATTCTTTTAAACAACAGCTGTTTATTCATGCATTTCCTCTCAATCTACATCAGGCCGGGAAGATCATCATTTTTCAAACCAATTATCTGTAGAGATTTAAAAACAAAAGACTAAAAGGAGTTCTCTATGGATTTATTGGATGGCTGCAAAAACTACAGATCATTTGCTTCATCCACATATTTTTCTCCTCCCTAGTTTCTCCCCCTCCTCCTCCCCCCCTGTCCTCTCTCCCTTTTTCCCCTTTTCTTTTTCCTCCTCACCTGCAGGAAGTGTGTGTTGTCGTCCGTTTGCAGCAGCTGACTGATCTCTTCGTCTCTCCTCCTCAGCTCCTCCACGTCTTTCTCCAGCATCTCGATGTCGCGCTCGGCCCGCCCCACCACCGCTCGCTCCTTCGCCTCCAGCCTCCCTCGAACCTGCGGCACAGGAGCAGATGATGCGGAGCGCGTACAGCACTGCGGGTGTAGCAGGGAAACACCGAGCAGGAACTTTCTGACACACACACTCTCACATGTGTGCGTAGCGGACGCTTGTTCCAGGATTTTGATAGACGATAAATTAAGTTTTTGTTGTTTTATCGAAAGAGTCAATATACTAGTCTGTTATGCTCTTCACAGTCTTTCGTTGCATCCAATCTAGTAACTTCCTCTAACTTGGCACACACACAGACACACGCATAACTCTTCACCTCATTATCTCTACAGGTCGTAAACATTCCAATAGGTGGGGGACGGGTGTTGTCTCTTTGGCCAGCCGCCATCTTGAAAGCACGCTGACTCACACAGACACACACACATGTATACACACATACCTATCTTTATTTAGCAATTAGACCGTTAGTAATTTGTGTTTTTACACTTTATTATATTCATAATAAATGTTTTTCTTTCACAAATGTTTTTTCATTAATGTTGCATAAGTGAATTTCGCCAACCTCTACACTGTCAAGAACTCCATATCCTTCAACTTAGCTAACTATCTATATGGTAATTTTGGTTTGTAGTTAGAACCATTATGAGACTTTATTCAATAAATTGGCTATCTTTTCCCTTCCTTTGAAGGGTGGTGCCCCGAGGTAACTTAAAGTTATTATTTAATATTAATAATAAAATATTAATATTCAATATTTTATTTTGATAACCAAATTTATTGAATGCCGAAAGGCACACCATTTTATGGTATCACGTTTAATGCATTATGGCACAACAACCATAAACTTTACGATAAATACTAATATAACCAAATATATAACTTAAATTAAGAAAATTTACATAAATGCACACATTTTCTGAGTTGTTTATACTGTAAAACAAAAGTTTTTCTTTTGGCAAAGAATGTTGATACCAATGTGTCTGTGAAAGGATCAAATCAGCCAGTCGGTGAACCGGCCGGGCTCTAAACTCTGTCCCTCGTACTCCAGACTCGTCCTCACCTCTGCCTTAGTTTTCTCCAGACGAACGGACATGTCAGCAAACAGAGCGTCACCGTCCTCCAGAACAGCCGACGCCGACACCTGAATAGAACGGAACGGCAGTTAGAGTCAAACTCGTACTGAAAGACACCGTGGTACACGATCTATATCATAAACTGTAAATAAAAATAAACGTGGACTCACTGGACAAAATGCAGAACTCGAGAATTCTGAACATCAGCTCACTAACCACTGGTGACGTGTGGGTCACATTCACACACACATCCATACACAGCGTCTATATATAGTCACTTTACTCATCACTTCACACATGGAGGAATCAGGGGTTCAGTGTCTCGCCCAAGGACGGTTCATCAACATGCAGACTGGAGGAGCCCGGGATCGAACCGCCGACCCGCTCTATCTGCTAGGCCACAGCGGCCCTCAACGGAAAAACACTGATGTCAAACTACTAGAAAACCTACAAGGACTTTTCTGTCACTTTCTTAGAAACAGCAAATATTATTGTGTTAAATTAAACCTTGATGTTTCTCCAATATCCTGTTTCAACAGAAATTATTATTTATAAGATAAAGTGTGTAAAACTCCATGGACTAAGGTTTGCTTCGATTTTGAAGCATAACAACAGTTCCCCAACTTTTTCTGTCAATATCTCGATCGTCCTGCTATTAAACACCAGGGTCTTTTTATCTTTAGCGGGTGTGAAAATGAAAGTTTCTTTTTGTCTGTGAGAAAACAAGACAACGTCTCAGATTCCTGTGCCTTTGGTCAGAAATGATCCTCCACAGAACGGAGAATAGAAAAATGACTCGAGGTCAACGTGAGTGTGATGCTGTCGTGGGCTGATGAAGTGGTTTTCCACTGCAGCCCGAGCAGCCACACAGCGGATGGACGGGGATAGAGCTCAAGGGGAGGGAGGAGGGAAGGTTTTACTGGAAGACGGAGGGAGTGGCAGAGACGACGGAATAGAGACAGAGAGACGAGCGTGTGAGCCTGATGTCAGAGAGGCGATGGTGTGTAGTGTCATGTAATGTCAAGACGAGTCTATTTCTGTAACCTTGACCTCAATGTGCTTTAAATAGCTCCCACTGCACAACACCACTGTTTACGTTGCATCATAGTAGAGCCGCATGAATAACTTTCCCCCATGTTGAGATCATCGTTGATCACATGACGTCACCCAGTGAGTTTGTGAGCTGCCGTTTTGGAACCTCCAGTTTTCGACTTTTAGTCCAGCGCCATCTTGGTTTTATTGAAACCAGAAGTATCCATATTTGGAGGAGCGGGGGGGTGGAGCCTGACTGAGGGCTCGAGGACACCGCCCCCCCTGGCTTGAAATGTCTGTGTTCCGACTTCCAAGCGCTCCAATGCATGGTGATGGGAAGACGTCAAACGTAAACAAACCGTGAGAAGCTGATGAACTCCGACTTCGAGTGGCGTTCCATCGGAAAATGTAGGCATCCGACTGGTTTATAAAGCTATTCTGCACGTTTATGAGACATTACAACTCGCACTGTTGACATCTTTGCTTATGAAATGAAGCCACGACTCAGATACACAAGCTTCACACGATTGCAATGATAAATGTAATAATAAGGTCGGAGGCGAATGAGTCTGACGGTTTCGGACAATCTGGAACCAGTTCTGGATTCCAGTCTCTACTCATCTGTAAAAAACCTGGATGAGCAGGGATGAATGTGTGTGTGTGTGTGTGTGTGTGTGTGTGTGTGTGTGTGTGTGTGTGTGTGTGTGTGTGTGTGTGTGTGTGTGTGTGTGTGTGTGTGTGTGTGTGTGTGTCACCTTCAGGGACTCTAAGCTCTGTTGAAACTCTTCTATGTCTCGCTCTCCGATCCGAATCCTCCCCTGAAACATCCGCTGAGACTCCTGGAGCTGGAGCTGACAGACAGACACACACACAGACACACACACACACAGACACACACACAGACACAGACACACACACCGACACACACACACACAATTATTAGATAACATGACAGAGACAGCATTTTGTTTATTTCACGACATCCTCTAGAATATTTTTCTACAATAACTATCAGACTTATCAGACGTATGACCTTTGCAAACACAGGGTCATGCAGTGAATACTTTCTACAACACAAACAACTCTCTCTTTAAAAACACGTGTCCCAGTAACTGTACCAGTACTACAGGGCTCGTAAACAAAACTCAAACTGATCAATGAAGCCGCTCGTTGTCTGGAGAGAAAACTGTCGGAACCAGATCAACGAACGATGACTTTCACTGTATGTTTGTTTCAAAGTGAAGAGTCCATTCGTTCTGCACTCATCAAAATATATCAACGCTCTTCTATAAACCTTTGAGGTAATGTCCGGCTGATGGCTCGGATAATGAAGAACATGAAACTCTAAAGTAAAACAGATTAGTTTAAATCCAACTGGATGAAGTTCATGTATTGGTCACGTCAGTTATTTATTAACACATTAACAGTAATGTTTGTTGTCTAAAGTGTTTTTATTCTAATACCTGGTATCTTCTGAAAGCTCTAAATCTAATATCTATTGATCAGATATCTTAACTTTTAGAAATGGTTCCTCGTGTGTACAAAGTCCAGGAACCCTTAGAGGGAATACAATATGTCAAACCTAATATTTCACAGAGTTAAGGTTTGTTTTTTAAAGTCTCTGAAGCATCAGAGTCTGTGGGTTTTCTAAACTTCACAGAAACCTCCTGTATGAAAGTCCAGGACCTTACAGAGATCAGTGATGTTGTCTCTCACCTGTCTCCTGGTTCTCTGAGCGTCCGCCCCGTGCAGCTCCTCCTGATCGGCCTCACACAGCAGACAGTCCCCGCTCCACTCCGCCTCGCTGCCGCTGCCCGCGGGCTCCAGACCGAGCCGGTGCTGAGCGCACAGCCGCTCCGCCGGACACTCCAGCGCCGCCACCAGCTTGTGCCGCCGCAGGGTGCCGACCTCCCGGTGCGGCAGGACGTGGAGCTCGCAGAAGGACGCCAGGCACACCAGGCACGACTTGACCGCCCGCAGCCTCCCCTCCGCGGGGCAGAAGTCGCACGGCACCTCCCCGAGCCCCACCAGGTAGAGCTGCGGCGCCGCCACCATCTCGCTCAGCTTGAGTTTGTCGACCACCTCGGCGAGCACCGTGTTCCTCCGGAGCACCGGCCGAGGGCTGAACGTCTCCCGGCACTGAGGGCAGCTGAGCTGGGCCGACTCCGCCTGGTCCCAGTAGCTGTTGACGCAGTCCATGCAGTAGGTGTGTCCGCAGGGGATGGACACCGGGTCCTTCAGCAGCTCCAGGCAGATGGGGCACCGGAACTGGCTCTCCGTCACCGAGATGTGGGCCCGGGCCATGTCCTCCTCCTCCGCCGGGCTCCGTGACCTCCTCCGCCGGGCTCCGTGACCTCCGTCCGCCCGGAGAGGATCCAGCTGCTGGGTGTGGAGCGGAGGGAGGAGTCCGCAAAACAGGAACAGCCCTTCCGCCATGTCAGCCTCCCTCCCCCCCTGCTGCCCTCAGTGCAGTCTGACAGGCAGCGAAAAGGAGCAGTTCACCCAAATTAATCAAATAATATAAAAACAAACACTTTTCTCATAGATTTATTCAGATTTCTCTCAATGAATTCAATTTTGTTCTTTGTATTTTACAGTATGTTTACAGAAAATAAAGAAAGTCATACAATGAGAAGGTTTCTCATCATTATGACTTAGTTTCTAATTCTTATGACGTATTAACTCATTATTATGAGCTACTGACTGAGGGCAGGGCGCAGCAGAGCGGGGAAGCCATGGTTGAGAGATCGCTGCCCCCTCCAACAAGAATGAGCTTCTTCTGCTATCTTTGACGAGGGATAAAAAGCTTAAGTTATGAGCTATAAGTTCTTCATGAGACTGATATTGTTGGACTACTAGTTAGACTACTGCCACGAATACTATGACGTACTTATACTGGAAGTTTGGAATCTACTTCGGTTTAACTTTTTGAATAATAAAACCAATCGTCGAAATTTGTGAAAAGTGAGTTTTGCTTATGCAATATTTATTTATTCATTTAGTCTTTCTGCACATTTTTATTGAAGCGCATTTCCGCTACTGTGATGAAATAATCCTTTATAATAATGAGAAACTTTCTCAAAATAATAACTGAGCATTTCAAAATTATCATTTGCAGAATACTTTTTCAAAAGGCAAATTTTTATTATATGCTCACAATCTTTATTTTACTGTACAAACAAATAAAGAAGGAGGGAAATGTTATGTATATGTGACCTGAGTAATACACAACACTAGAAATCAAACTTTATCCATAACACCTTTTCAAACAGATGACACAAAATTCTTAACATTAAAAACACTTACAAAAGGTAACTGTCATTATGAAGTGAAATAAGTCTGTGGGAATAGGGAGTTTAATTCTAATATCAATCTGAATTTGGAGCAAAACAAAACACTAAAGTGAAATCAATGGGCCTGATGCAAACTTTGAACAGACACCAGAGGCAACACAGCTCATCTGGTGTCAGCAGTTCACTTTGTGTTAACGGTCACATTCAAGGCGTTCATCACGTAAGTAGCAGCTCACATCCACATGAGACGTGGTCCCTCCAGTCCTCAGAGGAAATGAGTACAACTCCTGATCGGCTGATGATGGAAACGCTGGAAACAATAGTGTAGAAACAGAAAGAAGTGAAAGCGACAGAATCCTCTCTTCCTTCCTCTTTACACTTACGTGCATGCTGAGACAGAAGGTGTTAGATTAAACTGTGGTTTGTACGAGTGTGAGAAACAACTTTAGTTGCTGTTCATACCAAACCTGTATCATCCACATCACAACATCTCACTGACACAAGAAAGACAAATTTAAGGAGACTTGAGAAAAACTGGGATGTTTTTAATCTCATCTGTTCAGTGTCTCATTAAGATGCAATAAAGATTGACATGAAAAAGACAAATTAAAGAAAGATTTAAAATTGAACCGGAAAATAAACTGCCATTAATACTGTAAGTGAGATTAAAATATAGTAAGAGTTTCAAATCAAAAGCAAATTAGAACAAATGAGCTTCACATTTTAGGTAAAATAAAAAATATATGAACAGAATAAAAAAAGACCTTTAATGATCGTGATAACGTGATAAAGGTGTTCATCACGTAAGTAGCAGCTCACATCCACATGAGACGTGGTCCCTCCAGTCCTCAGAGGAAATGAGTACAACTCCTGATCGGCTGATGATGGAAACGCTGGAAACAATAGTGTAGAAACAGAAAGAAGTGAAAGCAACAGAATCCTCTCTGTGGTTTTCTATCAGTAAAACTCTTTACTTCCATCTAGTGACAGCAGTGTCACACTACAACTAACTAATAATGCTTATTTTGATTATTTTATAAATAAAAAAAAGTTCAATAAAAGTTTACAGTTTGTCGCCCGTCTGACTCACACCGCAGATATTTTCATGTTTGAAGCTGCAAGTTCTAAAATGTTTGATATTTTTCATTCAGGCTAAATGTGGCGTTTTTAACAACTTCTACAAGTTGCTGATATATTTCAGATAAAAGTCGAGTCACCGAAGTCGTTTGGATTCATCCTCGGGGCAATTTATCCATTAGCTGTCAAGACAAGTCACTTAAAACTGAACATTCACTTCAACAATGATGCTGGAGTCTGTCACCAAAGTAGGATTCATCCTGTGGGGACCATGAACAGTTGTATGAACTTCTATTCAAATCCATCCTGCAGCTGTTGAGATATTTCCATCGGGACTAAGGTGATTTCCAGACGTTGGTCTAAACAGCAGGAGGTTTTTTGACTGTGCTGTACAATGCAGCTGGATCCTCTCCAGTGTCCTGACCTCTGGTCCTGAAAGGAGAGACACTAAAGTCACAACACTAATTAAAATGATCAAACTGAATATGAGCAGAATATGTCTCCTTTAACAAATACACATTTTTAAACAAAATAAGAAAAAATGAAAGTGTAAAAACAAATGACTTCTATAGGATATATCTCTGTTTATGATGTTTTGTGGTGTTAGTGAGGATAATGGTCCTGAATGAAGAGCTGCTCACCTCGGGGCAGATCTGTTAAAGTTGACAGAAGCGTACACAACCTCCTCCGCCTCCTTGTGTTTGCTGGGTTCAGCTGATCCGACGTTGGAGGAGACAGGATCCGTCTGTCTCTTCATGAAGTGGACACTGGCATAGTGAAGGTCACAGTTTTCCTCAGACTGATTGGGTAGACGCTGCAAACACAAATTTGCTTTTGAATCTTGGACATGTGGCAGTATGGACAACGTTAGAGTCCAACTATCGCAGCTATTGATTTATTTAAAGCGCCTCCTTCTACACCAGACGTGTTTCAAGGACAGGAAACATGTGGTTCTACTAAAAACCAAAAGGAGGGAAGGTCTTCAGGTTGAATTCCAAACACTAACACTACAAACTTCTCACTTAGTGTGTATGTGAGCCACTTGTGTGCACTTTCACATCGGTTGTGTCCAGATAAGACTACATCTGGGAGCTGGATGTTCGCGTACTGCAGCCAAGTTTGGTCGAAACAAGTTGTGTAACATCATTTAATTAGAGGTCGAGCTACACACAATATAATCCCTAGACCCCAAAACTATCTGTCAGCAAATCATTGATAAAAACTCTTTTAGCACAATATTTTGGGTGTATAGTGTGTATCATTTAATTGTGTAACACTTTAATACAACTGCAGGTCTACAGACACAGAGGCACTTAAAAAAAGAAAAGTCAGGCTCACAGAAACTAGAAGGAGCGTGAAGGAAGGGGGATAGGCCACACCCCCTTAACTCCCTTCTTTCTCTCAGTCTTGTTCCGACCAGCAACGAGTACACAACTCTCCGTCTCTCCGATGCACCACGCCCTACTCACCGACACTCAATGTCACACAGTGCTATCTCTCCAAACTCGTAACACAATTACCTCAAATTCACGTCAAAGGGCAACATACTCACTAAATACAGATATGAAAGAACACGGCTGCTCTGTCGATCAACCTTTAATTATAGAGCTGCATCCACACGCAGCCAACACTGACTTTATTTGTCCCAACGACACAGACTACGAACAGCAGTCTCACACACACTTAGTCTCAGACAGAACAACGCAAAATCAACGTGTTACACTGCCACACCCAATGGTGATCTGCTCCACATTACAGTGCTCCACACTAAAGATATCTGAACCAATCAACACAATCTTTCACAAACTTTGACAAGATTTAAAGCAGCACATAGATAGATTACCAGAAGGAAGTTCAAACACCAGATGATTATTTTTACAATGGCAGTTTTGACTGTGATTTTAATAACTAGTTTTTAATCTTCACATGACAGAGAAAAGGGTTTGACATGAGAAATAGTGGCGTTTGAAAGGATTGGACGCTGAACTGTGTGTCTCACCTGCTCACTGTGGTCAAGTCTGTCCCCAGGATCAGCAGATTGCTGAGAGTTTCTCTTTTTTCTGATCAATTGAACCAAATAACAAACAATATACATAATAATCGAGTTGATTTAATTTAACAGGACAGATTTTCAGGAATTCATCGTACAAAGCTTTAGTGGAACAGATTTGCTCACCTGATCAGTAGGAACACGGAGAGGAGAGTCACAGCGAGGAAAACTGCAGCGGCTGATCCAATGAGTGCTGATCTCAATGATCCAGGTGAAACTATGATGAAATAACTTTTACTTTATCATTTCACGAAATCACAATACTTAAAGGTGCAGGACGAAACATTTACAAAAACAACTTTTTGTCATGTTTGCGAAAACTGTCTCGATGTTCTGACTGAATATAAAGACAGTTTATTTTCTAATAAAGCGTTTTGAAGAGTTCTTTGTTCTCTGAGGAGCCTGTTTGTGGGCGTGTCTCTTAAACTGAGAATGAGCCACTGCTCCCCCTGCTGGGAGGTGTATGTGTGACGTGTGCACAGGAGCAGGGTTTTGTTTTCACCACTGTCTGTCTGCTGAGAGCTGTTTGCTCGTCACGTGAATGTGCACAGTGAAGGAAATATCTTTCAAGTTTACTGAGGATGGTGAAAGCTTTATGGATGTTTTAACTGATGCTGGGTGGATTCCTCTTTGTGCTGCTGATGGTCTGACTGTGAATATTTATGATGCAGACGTCAAACGACCCATATCTGCACACATTTAAAATGTAAAGGACAAAGAATGTGACAGATTCAATATATCTTCACTTCATAACCTGTGTTTCACTCACATGTCACAGTAATAGAGATGTTTGCTGAACTCCTTCCCAGCTCATTCTCAGCTGTGCAGTAATACTCTCCAGAGTCTGACGACCGGATGGAGCTGAGGACAAATTGTGTCTCTTCACTGAGAGGTGGAACTTTTTTATCTCCACTTCTCTTGTACCAGGTGTAATTAGCTGCTGGGTTAGCATCACTGCTGCAGGTCAGAGTCACCGAGCTGCCCTCCATGATCTCAGCAGAGGGACTCGCTGACACAGAGGGAGGCTTTGGAGCATCTGTATGTGTGAAAACAGAATGATGATAACAGATGACAGACATTGTGTTTAACATTTGGGGACATATATGATATGATGTGTTAAAGTCAAAGGTGCTCAGGTGAGTGGAGTCACTGAGTTACAACAGCAAGGTTGTTAAACTGACACAGGTAAATTCTAATTAATGTTAAGTGAGAGGTTTTTTTCAATGATTTCCTGTTGCACTACTGTTTCCAGACTCCCCTGAATGTCCACAGATTTCCAAACCATAGTCCAGTTTGTAACGTGGACTTAAACGTGACATATTATGACCCTTTTCCACAATTAGACAGAGTTTCTACCTAATAAAACGTGTGAAGAGCCCTGTTCAGAGTGGCCTGTTTGTGGGCGTGTCTCTTAAAATGTTAATGTGCCACTACTCCCCCTGCTGGGAGGTGTATGTGTGACATGTGCACAGGAGCAGGGTTTTGTTTTCACCACTGTCTGTCTGCTGAGAGCTGTTTGCTCGTTACATGAATGTGCACAGTGAAGGAAATATCTTTCAAGTCTACTGAGGATGGTGAAAGCTTTATGGATGTTTTAACAGACGCTGGGTGGATTCCTCTTTGTGCTGCTGATGGTCTGACTGAATATTTATGATGCAGAAGTCAAACGACCCATATCTGCACACATTTAAAATGTAGAGGACAAAGAATGGGACAGATTCAATATCTCTTCACTTCATAACCTGTGTTTCACTCACATGTCACAGTAATAGAGATGTTTGCTGAACTCCTTCCCAGCTCATTCTCAGCTGTGCAGTAATACTCTCCAGAGTCTGACGACCGGATGGAGCTGAGGACAAATTGTGTCTCTTCACTGAGAGGTTGAACTTGTTTATCTCCACTTCTCTTGTACCAGGTGTAATTAGCTGCTGGGTTAGCATCACTGCTGCAGGTCAGAGTCACTGAGCTGCCCTCCATGATCTCACCAGAGGGACTCACTGACACAGAGGGAGGCTTTGGAGCATCTGAAGGATAGTTTATATTAACACACAGGATGAGAATACAATCAAAACATTGTCTGTATTATTTGTTTAAAGTTTAACTTTAAATTATTTCCACATTATTGTAGCTTCATGAGGAGGCGTAAACTCACACAATGTAGGAGAAGGGAAACGCTCATGTCCTTCTATAGCACAGTGATAGCTGTCTTCAGCATTAAAGTGTTGGAGGTGAAAGTATTTTTTTCGTCCAACAACTTTCTTGTTATTGTACCAAACGTAGGAAAGATGATCAGGGAGCTGACACCTGCTGTGACAGGTCAGCTCTGTCCAGGTAGAATACGGATTGGCTGTTGATCTCCTCACATGTACCTGGAGCTGAGGGTCTGTGAACAAACATGTTATTTTATTTCAACATACACACTAACATTTCAAACTGACTAATGTAAATGTTACCTGTGACAGACAGAGTGACTCCAGCTGAACCAGTAAAACTCCCAGTAGGTTGGTTTGTTGTGAACCTGAACTTGTACACAGCTGAGTCACTCTCTCTCAGGTTAGAGATTCTCAGAGTGCACTTGTTGTTTTCACAGAGATACTCCATATGACCTGAATACTCCGGATCAGTCTTTAGATCAACGTGAATCCCATTACTCTCTTGAATGAACCAGAAAGTTTTCTGAACTGTAGTAACATGGTTATTAAATGTGGATGGGTATGTGTAGGTACAGGTAATGTCCACTGTTGATCCTCTGAAGGCACAGATCTCAGTAGAAGTGTAACTCACACTCCAGCCATTCTGACTCCTTACCACTGTAACACAGAGCACATCAGAGAATCAGAAGATAAACTTGTACATTTATAAAACTAACTCCATGTATTTTCTCTGGTGAATCACCAGTCGGCAGGTTTTCATGTTAAGATGATGACGATGCCAAGATGAGGAAACTTTCAGTTCACAAAAAACACAGGGAAGTGCCCTTTAGACTTCAGTGTGAGGGAGAAACACACTGTTGGAGGTGAGGAACATGAGGGACCTTGTAGAAGTTGCTCTTATAATGGAGCAAACTGGCCAATATGGAGGAAATGATCTGTGTCTTTTATGCAGAGTCGACCAAAGATGGACGACACGTCTCCACTTCCTCCCACTCTCCAGAAATGAAGCCAAAATATCCTGGATACCAACGCTGCCATCTTTCACATTTGGAACCACAGTCTGCACAGTAGTGATCTGGAGATGGAGCCAGAGTATCAAGGTCCCGCCCATACATGAGCTCGACCAATCCTGAGTCAGCTTCAGCTGTCAATCATGAAGTTTAATCTAATTTTTATATCATCAAATAACTAATTAAAACCAAACTTATGAGAAACATGAACAATAGAGTGAGATAAGAACGACCTAAAATGACACAAACCATCTTTGAGAAAAATGTATTTGACTTTTTAGATTGGTCCATGTTCCATCCACTAACATGGAGGAGACAGGATGTATGTTCTATACTGCAGCCAGCCACCATAGGGCGATCACAATGCTTTGGCTTCTCTTCTGGGGAGCAGTCATGTCTTCCATCTTTATTTACACAAGCAGAATACTAGTACTAGCACTACACTAGTTTGTCAGTACTGACAGTAGTATCCCAAGAGTTCAATGTGCCCATGCAGAAAAAAGTATTTAAAGACACATGAAGTTATGGTACAATGCATTATCTCAAATACTCCAGCAGATGGTGCTGTTAGTGAAATACTGTAGATTTAACTCACACATTGACGGAGAGCGGAAATCCTCGTGTCCTTTAACAGCACAGGAAACTGTGTCTTTAGAATAAAAATTATCTGAATAAGATGGTCCTTCCTTCTTCTCCTTCTGTTGATTCCTGTACCAGACGTAGTCCAGATGATCAGGAAGACGACAACTGCTCTGACACCTGAGCTCTGCCCGGTAATAAGTGTCAGACTTCACTGATCTGCTCACCTGCACATGCAAATCTGTGCGTGAGAAGAAGGAATTCATTTTAGTCCAAACTGACAACACACACATGCATATAAAAGTGCACAGACACACTCAAGTGAACCAAACAAGATGTAGGAAATAAATGAATGAATGTTCAGATGTAAATGTTACCTGTGACAGACAGAGTGACTCCAGCTGAACCAGTTAAACTCCCAGTAGGTTGGTTTGTTGTGAACCTGAACTTGTACACAGCTGAGTCGCTCTCTCTCAGGTTAGAGATTCTCAGAGTGCACTTGTTGTTTTCACAGAGATACTCCACACGACCTGAATACTCCGGATCAGTCCTTAGATCAACGTGAATCCCATTACTCTCTTGAATGAACCAGAAAGTTTCCTGAACTGTAGTATCATGGTTATTAAATGTGGATGGGTATGTGTAGGTACAGGTAATGTCCACTGTTGATCCTCTGACGGCACAGATCTCAGTAGAAGTGTAACTCACATCCCAGCCATTCTCACACTGTACCACTGTAACACAGAGAATCAGATTCATAACGACACCAGAGAACACTTAGTTTACTTTTTACTTTCTGTAGAAAAGAAACACATTTCCATGAGCAGCATTCCATAGCATTTCAACTGATGACTCCACACACTGATGACAATTCCTGCATCGAGAGGAGAGGAACTCAGTCATGATGATAATAATAATAATAATAATAATAATAATGTTTCAGACTCTGTAATATCTAGACGATAGAAACTTCTAAAAAAAGATACAAATTAATACTGATGATAATTCATTCATATATTTTCTTTCTGCGTCACTTTACAGGTGGTGATCTGAAAATGAATGAATGGTTCATTTATATTTTTTACTTTCTTTCTCAAACTCACTTCAGGTGAATCAGAAGTCCGAGTGTAAAATAGAGTGAAACATGAATGTAGACGTACAGTACCTGTCACAGTGAGAAGAAGGACAACAAATCCACTCGCTGCTGCAGTTACACTCATAGTAGCTGCTGCTCTCGTCTGTGACTTCAAACAATAAAAACGTCCACAGATAAATAATGTGCACAAGATGAAACTCAGTCACATCACAGACACGTCTACCTACAACACAGAAGAGGCTGAGAATAAAGACAGATTCTGTCAGAGAAAGATAAATTTAAAATGTTAACACATCCCACTTCCTTCCTCTTTCCAGTTACTTGCTTGCTGAGCCAGAAGGTGTTAGATTAAACCTAAAACAAAGAAGTAACTTGTGTTTTGTACAAACTGAATTTCCTCATTTAACAGAGTGTTAGAAACGCCTTTAGTGGCTGTTCCCACCAAACCTGAATCATCCTCAACTAAAGCTGTAAGCAGTGTTGAACAGGCCTGCCCCCCCCCCCCCCTCGATCCAGCCAGTGGACACAGCGGTTTACTTTTCTCAACCGTCCGACACTGCACGATTGAGAAAGATGCTAATTCCGGCGTGGAGTGTGCAGCTGTGTACATGCTTCCTGTGTCCACTATGTGGCACCGGAGAACACACCCTGCACGCACTATGCTGCTGTATATCAAGAGTAGAACACGACATGAACATTCCTTGTAAACCGAAGCATCATTAACACAAGGGTTACTTCCAGTGACCAGTAGGGGGCACAATGACTGTGACTGAATATGAATGATTTAAAAAAAATGAACACTTGAAGATGCACCAGTGTGAGAAGAACTACCAAGAGTGACAGGCACCACCTTTGAGAATTTTTTTTTGATTTGTATCATTTTTTAGTTTTTGGGTCCATGTCCCATCCACTGACAAATGATTTGTCTTGTTCCTTGTTTTTTTTCCCATCTTCTTTTATTTTCAAGAATTCATTTAAATTAATTGGACTTTTCTGTTTCATTTTGCTGCCCCTCTAAACCACTTTCCAACTCAGTTTTTGAAATGTGCTCTATAAATATAGTTATATTATTGCTATCTTTGAAAAATCTTTCTTCTTCTTTTGATATATATATCATTCTATTTTCCTTGTTTTTTTCTTTTATTCATTTAAAACATTAATTGCTTATATATTTTATACAATTTATGCTTAATTTATTTCACTTGGTAAACTCTGCATGAGACCAATGTTTAAAAAAACAGCTCATATTAAATACTCTATACTGAACTCGATCACTCATTTTATTTAGTCATTTTTCAGTTTTTTTGTTTTGTCCTTTACTTCTTATACGTTTGATCAGGTTTATGTTTGCAAAATATTCAAAAAATCGACTTTATTATCATCAATATTTTTTCATTTTGTCATTTCTTTTATTTTCTTATATATTTTATGTTATGCAGAATATTTGCATTTTAAATAGTTTAAAAGCTCTACATGTTTAAATAGACTCTGCTCCAAATAGCTGCTCCAGTCATTGTTTTGATTGCGTGACCCCTCTGCGGCAGAATATTACATAATGTGCATTTAGCTGCAAATAACATTGAAATAAGTGTTGTATAATAAAACAGTTTTTTGGTTTGTTTTCATCGAAGTCGTCCTTTGATTTACACCAATGTTGGAGTTTGTTCAGTGCCACTGATCAAAGCTGTTTGTGGATACGGTCACACTGACCTCTAGTGGCAGCATCTTGGAAATCCCTCTAAGGTTTTAGTGACAGAATCTGTTCTCACTACATCTTTCACTGCAAAGGTACAACTGCAGACAATACATTTGAAATCACAGTCACGAGATGGAACTGTAAAACACTGTCAGTGCATGAACAGAGTTTTGATGCAATTCTAAATTAACCTGGTCAATTTCAGTTTAGTATCTGTGCAGCGAATGAGGATAAAAGCAACATTACAGTTTTTATGCAGCCGGAACGAGGGAGATTAAACTGTTGTGTGCTGTGTGTTTTCAAAACTGTTGATGTATATATATATTATTACTTATTACTGGAGATGTGAGAATATCCTTTTTTAACTAAGTCATCAGTGTCTGTTCTTTTTTGTCCAGTTTGGGCTAAAAAAATAAAATAAATTGGCGGCCTTCGAACTTCATAAATTTCACCAGGTCTTTAGAAGGTCGTGGAAACTAAGGCAAGCAACGGTCTGAAGGAACATTTTAGTTTCTTAAAAAAAGTCGAAACAAAGTACTGCAGCATTACTGGTTTTGATTGTCCAGGTACAGTCGCAAATAAACACACACACACACACACACACACACACACACACACACACACACACACACACACACACACACACACACACACACACACACACACACACACACACACACACACACACACCATTTTACCTGCCTTTGGAGTCAAGTGGTTTCCCCTGTGAGGATAAGGGACCGAGGATATTGCTCCATGTCTCCATAGATGCACTGATAATTTTACTAAATGTGTTTTTATTAATTAAAACAAGGATATAAGTAGCTGAGAGGATGTGGAGGAATCTTAAAAATAAATACAATTTGTTTAAAAGTTTTGACGTCTGGGTTACAAAGATCTGCACAGGGAATATATTCCTCAATGCATTTAGTATCTGCGTCACTCTTGAATAGATTAAAGACACTGAAAATGTTATATCTAAGAAAAACTTCATGAAAACATATCTACATTTGAGAAATCGAGCTGATTAAACTTTCACTTTTGTGTCCATGATGTTTGTCTAATCTCGGCTCTTGAGCTCAGTCCAAGTCTCTGACTCAGGTATTTTCATGTTTGAAGCTGCAAGTTATAAAATGTTTGATATTTTTCATTCAGGCTAAATGTGGCGTTTTTAACAACTTCTACAAGTTGCTGATATATTTCAGATAAAAGTCGAGTCACCGAAGTTGTTTGGATTCATCCTTGGGGCAATTTATCCATTAGCTGTCAAGACAAGTCACTTAAAACTGAACATTCACTTCAACAATGATGCTGGAGTCTGACTGTCACCAAAGTAGGATTCATCCTGTGGGGACCATGAACAGTTGTATGAACTTCTATTCAAATCCATCCCGCAGCTGTTGAGATATTTCCATCGGGACCAAGGTGATTTCCAGACGTTGGTCTAAACAGCAGGAGGTTTTTTGACTGTGCTGTACAATGCAGCTGGATCCTCTCCAGTGTCCTGACCTCTGGTTCTGAAAGGAGATAAAACAAATAAATGATCAGGAGGTCATGGAGACGTAGCATTAAAGGAGACATATTGAGTTTCAAACTTCTGCAAAGTTAAAAAGCCCAAAGTCTGAGCTCCTCTCCTGGTAAAACGAGCTCCTCTGCCCCACAGAAAACATGAAGCTCCTGAAACACCTCACCAGTAGTCCCGCCCGTAACTCTGCATCATCGGCAGAAGCCAGGGCTGTAGCAAACGTAGCATAAGCAGTATTTAAACGTCAACAGTGGTGCGTTGAACACATTGTGTTACGAAGTGTTGCAACAATGTTAGCGCAGGAGATCATTCTTGACGTTCTCGAGGAAAACATCTCGGAGGTAGATGATGTGGGTTAAAATACGTGTTGAATGCTTCAATACAGGCTGAATGTCACAGTCTCTGCTTCCGTCGTCTGGAACAGCAGCTTCTAACACCAGCATCTGTAGAGAACTTTAGAATCCATTGTGTCACTGCCTTTTTAAAACAGTCGCTGCTGATTGGGGAACACCTCTGACACACCCACCAAACGAGAGCCCGCTGCACACGGGTTCAAACAAACATGTCGTTCACCACGGAAACGATAGTTAAACTATAAGAAATGTTTTGAGATTGAATGTGTCCCTCGTAAAGTGAGAGTGGAGGATTTCCTACACGCACAGGAAGTGGTTAACCAATCACAACAGAGTGGGCCGGGTGACCAATCAGAGCAGACTGGGCATTATCAGGAGGGGGGGGGGGGGGGCCTTAAAGAGACAGGAGCTAAAACCAAGTGTTTGAGACAGAGGCTGAAAAGAGGAGCTGCAGCAATAGACAGTCTGAGGAAAGTGATGTTTTCTGAACATTAAACATTTTAAAGTCACAACATTAATTAAAATGATCAAACTGAATATGAGCAGAATATGTCTCCTTTAACAAATACTCATTTTTAAACAAAATAAGAAAAAATGAAAGTGTAAAAACAAATGACTTCTATAGGATATATCTCTGTTTATGATGTTTTGTGGTGTTAGTGAGGATAATGGTCCTGAATGAAGAGCTGCTCACCTCGGGGCAGATCTGTTAAAGTTGACAGAAGCGTACGCAACCTCCTCCGCCTCCTTGTGTTTGCTGGGTTCAGCTGATCCGACGTTGGAGTAGACGGGATCCGTCTGCCTCTTCATGAAGTGGACACTGGCATAGTGAAGGTCACAGTTTTCCTCACACTCATTGGGTAGACGCTGCAAACACAAATTTGCTTTTGAATCTTGGACATGTGGCAGTATGGACAACGTTAGAGTCCAACTATCGCAGCTATTGATTTATTTAAAGTGCCTCCTTCTACACCAGACGTGTTTCAAGGACAGGAAACATGTGGTTCTACTAAAAACCAAAAGGAGGGAAGGTCTTCAGTTTGAATTCCAAACACTAACACTACAAACTTCTCACTTAGTGTGTATGTGAGCCACTTGTGTTTGTGCTTTCACATCGGTTGTGTCCAGATAAGACTACATCTGGGAGCTGGATGTTCGCGTACTGCAGCCAAGTTTGGTCGAAACAAGTTGTGTAACATCATTTAATTAGAGGTCGAGCTACACACAATATAATCCCTGGACCCCAAAACTATCTGTCAGCAAATCATTGATAAAAACTCTTTTAGCACTATATTTTGGGTGTATAGTGTGTATCATTTAATTGTGTAACACTTTAATACAACTGCAGGTCTACAGACACAGAGGCACTTAAAAAAAGAAAAGTCAGGCTCACAGTAACTATAGAAGGAGCGAGAAGGAAGGGGGATAGGCCACACCCCCTAACTCCCTTCTTTCTCTCAGTCTTGTTCCGACCAGCAACGAGTACACAACTCTCCGTCTCGCTGATGCACCACGCCCTACTCACCGACACTCAATGCCACACAATGCTATCTCTCCAAACTCGTAACACAATTACCTCAAATTCATGTCAAAGGGCAACATACTCACTAAATACAGATATGAAAGAACACGACTGCTCTGTGGATCAACCTTTAATTATAGAGCTGCATCCACACGCAGCCAACACTGACTTTATTTGTCCCAACGACACAACAGCAGTCTCACACACACTTAGTCTCAGACAGAACAATGCAAAATCAAGGTGTTACACAGCCACACCCAATGGTGATCTGCTCCACATTACAGTGCTCCACACTAAAGATATCTGAACCAATCAATACAATCTTTCACAAACTTCCACAAGATTTAAAGCAGCACATGTTACAAATCAACAAACTTAGAGCAGCATCAAGTGTCATAGTTCAGCAAAAAGTGTTGAACAAACCGCACAGCACAGAAAATTATAACACTCAGCAATTTGCTTAAATGGATAGATTACCAGAAGGAAATTCAAACACCAGATGATTGTTTTTACAATGGCAATTTTGACTGTGATTTTAATAACTAGTTTTTAATCTTCACATGACAGAGAAAAGGGTTTGACGTGAGAAATAGTGGCGTTTGAAAGGATTGGACGCTGAACTGTGTCTTACCTGCTCACTGTGGTCAAGTCTGTCCCCAGGATCAGCAGATTGCTGAGAGTTTCTCTTTTTTCTGATCAATTGAACCAAATAACAAACAATATACATAATAATTGAGTTGATGTAATTTAACAGGACAGATTTTCATGAATTCATCGTACAAAGCTTTAGTGGAACAGATTTGCTCACCTGATCAGTAGGAACACGGAGAGGAGAGTCACAGCGAGGAAAACTGCAGCGGCTGATCCAATGAGTGCTGATCTCCATGATCCAGGTGAAACTATGATGAAATAACTTTTACTTTATCATTTCAAGAAATCACAATACTTAAAGGTGCAGGACGAAACATTTACAAAAACAACTTTTTGTCATGTTTGCGAAACCTGTCTCGATGTTCTGACTGAATATAAAGACAGTTTCTTTTCTAATAAAACGTGTGAAGAGCCCTGTTCTGAGTGGCCTGTTTGTGGGCGTGTTTCTTAAACTGTTAATGAGCCACTGCTCCCCCTGCTGGGAGGTGTATGTGTGACGTGTGCACAGGAGCAGGGTTTTGTTTTCACCACTGTCTGTCTGCTGAGAGTTGTTTGCTCGTTACATGAATGTGCACAGTGAAGGAAATATCTTTCAAGTTTACTGAGGATGGTGAAAGCTTTATGGATGTTTTAACTGATGCTGGGTGGATTCCTCTTTGTGCTGCTGATGGTCTGACTGTGAATATTTATGGGGCAGAAGTCAAACGACCCATATCTGCACATTTAAAATGTAAAGGACAAAGAATGGCTAAAGTCAATACACAGCTCCAGAACCTTTAAAGGTGTTAGGACTTCACATGACTCACCTGCTCCAACAGTCAGATGTAAGGTGGCCTTACTACGTCCTTGTGTGTTCTGGGCCTCACACTGATACTTTCCACCATGTTCAGCTGTGATATCAGTGATGGTGAAGATTTGTCCTGATGCTTTTGGTGAGTCCTCGTCCTCCTTGGACCAGGTGTAATTAGCTGCTGGGTTAGCATCACTGCTGCAGGTCAGAGTCACTGAGCTGCCCTCCATGATCTCACCAGAGGGACTCACTGACACAGTGGGAACCTTTGGAGCATCTGAAGGATAGTTTATATTATTTTGATAAGTGCTTCTTAAATATAGATGATCATTATTAACCCGGGGCGCCAGCACAGACAGAAGCAGGTACTGAGGGTTTTGTTTTCAGCCCGTGTGTGTGAATGTACAAAATAACTCGACACATGAACCAAACTTACTGAATATTATAGTGAATATTAACTTTTCAGCTGATCAGTCAAAGGTCAGAGGTCAAGATGAGCAAAGATTTGACCCAAAAGACGCATTTTCCAAGATATTTCCACAAATAGCAGAGAGACTAAATCATATACTGATCAGAACATTATTCCCCATCATATAATGGATAGATGACTTATGAGTAATGTCACAAAGAAGTTAGAGATTTACATCATGCATCCTTAAAACTGCCTATCTGCTGTATTCCTGCCTCTAATAGGACTATAGAGACGACCTGAAGCTTATATACACTGAAAAATAATCTATGATCATATGGTGGGAATGTCGTCACTATGAGTTTAGAAAATGACGTCATATAGTGTAGCTATGCAACAACAGATGTTTTCACCCGAGTCCGTTTGTTTGTTGGTTGTTGATTTTAAGCAAGATTACAGAAAAACTACTGAGTCGATTAGCATGAAACTTGAAGGTAGGATGAGGTACGGGTCAGGGAAGAACTCAGGAAAGTTTGGTGTGAATCCAGATAAAGGGGCGGACCCAGGAACCTTCTGTAAGATTGCGAGACAGTGCTGGGTTTCATGGACATGTGGATGTTTTCTACTCACACTGGACGTCTAAGTGTAGAGACGTGGAGTTGATCCGTCCGTACTGATTCTCAGACTTGCAGGAGTAGACCCCGCTGTCCCCAGAGCTGATGGAGGAGAGACGATAAACGCCCTCTGGTCCTTGAAGCAGAGTTCGGTTCTCCTTGTACCAGGTGTAATTAGCTGCTGGGTTAGCATCACTGCTGCAGGTCAGAGTCACCGAGCTGCCCTCCATGATCTCACCAGAGGGACTCACTGACACAGAGGAGGACTGTGGAGCATCTGGATTTACATGGATTTTAATGGATTTGAAGAGTGTTGCAGCATCTGGAAATTTGAAGATCTGCAAAACCTCTCGGCTTTTGAATATTTCAAAATATTTACTCACATTTCACATTTATTAAGACACGTTTAGACGCTGTCTTCCCCAGCGCATTCTCAGCTGTGCAGTAATATTCTCCAGAGTCAGACAACGGGATGGAGCTGAAAACCAGCTGAGCTGCTCTGTTGAGCAAAGTCTGGTTCTTTTTGTACCAGGCGTATGCAGGGGGTGGGTTAGCATCACTGCTGCAGGTCAGAGACACCGAGCTGCCCTTCAGAATGTCTCCAGGTTGACTCAGCTGCACTAAAGGAACCTTCGGAGCATCTGCAGGATATAAACAGATCTTCACATGAAAATGTGGCTTTATAGAATATGGTCTTTTAATAGTTTGCAGCCGTCCCTGGTTCTCAGCATCTTTAGAAGAGTGTTTGATTTACTTTTGGACACAGGAAGGCCCCCTTTAGTGTTTAGTAGTTTTACCAAGTAATTATTGTTTGTATTAAATACAGACTTCACAAAACTGAACATGTCACCTCTGTCTTGGGAATCACTGAGTGGGATTTGCATGTGTCCTGTTCACATACATGCAAAATCTGAAGGGAAAAGTGGAAGTGAAAATGGAAGATGAGCCACTGTGATTAAAGCTTTTTGTCACTTCCTGTTATCTTGTCTTTCTCTGTGTGTGGATGGGTGGAGAGAATCGTTTTTTTTGCTTTATTGCTCTTTGTCTATATTCTGTTGGATATGAAAAGGGCATAAATAACAAAGTTTGATTTGGTCTTTTCAAGGGATTTTCTTTTACAATTATTAAATTATAGAAAATCACCAGGCTCAACCTTTCAAGTTTCCACACGGGACATTTTGGAGTCAACTCACACACAGGGGACGAGTGGTGATGCTCATAAGCACAGGAATAGCTGTTTTCAGGTTGAAGGAATCCCCTGAAAGTTGGAGACGTTTCCCCGTGAATTTCTCTTCCATTCTTGTACCAGACAAAGGAGGGACGACCAGAGAGAAGACAGCTGCTGTAACAAGTCAGTGTTGGACCAATCGGAGACCAGATCACCTGAACATCTGGATCTGTCAACAGGAAACACACATAGAAGCAGCTGTGGGACCCCAGGTTGAGAACCACTGAACAACACAGTGACTTAGTGTTCCTCAGTACCTGTGACAGTCAGAGTTGTGCCAGGGAAACTTCTCTCCCATTCAGACCACTGTGATTTGAAGCGATACTGGGCTGAATCGCTCAGTCTCAGGTTCATTATTCTCAGAGTGGAGCGCCCTCGCTCTGGTTCAAGGACCTGAACACGATGTGTGAACTCTGGGTCTTTGAGTAAGTCCACAGCTCGAGGGCGATACAGCTGCTCAGCAACGAACCAGGACTTAGTGATAGGATCATAGTGACTGCTGTAACTGCAAGAGATGTCCACTGATGAGCCTTTAAAGGCACAGATGTTCCTGTTGATGTAATTCACTCTGTCGCATGAATTTCCACGGACACCTGAAAAACAAAAACCTTTTGACTATCACCATGACAACTATAATCTTTACTGCTGTATTTAACAGTAATTCACAGATCGCTGTTTCCCATGTCAGGAAATAAACAATGCAGAAAAGATGCTACATTTAGCTTTACAGTAAAGACGATGACGTTTTGAATTCCAGCTCTACATATGTGGTTGTATTTGTGATTTGCTTTCATCACCTCCGCCCAGAGGTTATGTTTTCACCCCAGTCCGTTGGCTGGTTGGTGTGGTTGCACAATTACGCAACAATTACTGGAAAGATTTTGGTGCAGATCCAGGATTTTAGTTTTATTTTCTTTAGCATTGCAAGATCATGTTTTTCAAAATGTCCACGTTTTCCCAGAATCAAATTCATGGATCTTGATGGAAAAGATCCGACATATTTAGAGGAGTGATATCGAGGAGTGTGTGAAATATGGAGCAGCTTGATTGAATTGAATGGACTGTTGGGCCTTGGTGGAGGAATGTGCTCTACTACTACTGCCACTCTAGTTTGGACTCATTCAAATTCATTGTTCAACTGCAGAATATTTATCATAAAGGTTTGATAACAAACATCTTAGGAATCAATGACAATGTTCTTTTAATATATGATATGTCAGCTGATGTGTCAGACTTTCTTTTACTCTGCATCAGCCCTCAAATCCATTTCAGACTCTAGTCAGTGTATTAGCTAAGAAGGTTAAAAGAGCAGAACATCATTGGTCATTGGAAGATGTAAACTCACACACTGGAGCAGAGGGGAAATCCTCGTGGCCTCTCACAGCACAGGAAATGCTGTCTGTTGAATAAAAGTAGGCGTCATAATATTTTTCTCCCAGTGTCTTTTGTCCGTTCTTGTACCAGATGTAGGACGGACTGGGAGTTCGAGGACAACTGGTTTGACACTCCACACGTGACCATGAACAGTCCTCCCTCCTGCAATCTGATAATTTTGTGCTGATCACCTGGACACCTGTGAAAGTAAAGAAACACACACATCATTTTAGACAGAGCTGTCCACATAAACAAACCATAGATTCACTGTTTCCAACTGAAATGTTACCTGTGACAGACAAGGAGACTCCAGGTGAACCAGTAAATCTCCCAGTCGGTTGATTTGTTATGAACCTGAACTGGTACACATCCGAGTCGCTCTCTCTCAGGTCTGTGATGGTCAGAGTGCAGGCCTTGTTTCCACAGTGATACTGCACACGCCCTGTGTACTCAGAGGCTGCTCTCAGATCCACAGGTTCACTGTCCTGCCCTTTAGTAAACCAGTACGTTTGCTCCACTGCAACATCAAGGTCATCTATTCTGGATGGGTGCCAGTAGGAGCAGTGTATTTGCACCTTCGATCCTTTTACAGCACAGATCTGAGTAGGAGTGCACCTCACTCCCCAGCCATTCGCACCCTGCACCACTGTAACCACAGCACAAACTAGAATTACCACCCTGCTTTAGGATGCCTCCACCAACCAGAGCATTTTCAGTCTGTGTTCCTTTTTCCAGAATCATATGAGGTCACTGTGACGTTTGAGCTTTGAAATGTGATTAGTTCATCAAGTGATGAACATTTGTTCCAAATTTGAAGAAACTCCCTCAAAGGGATCTTGAGATATTGCGTTCACAAGAATCAGACAACGAGACGACCTGAAAACAAGATGCCTGAGGTCACTGGGTGTCACCGGCACTGAGGCATAACAATATCTAGAAACTCAGAATAACATCACCTCTACGCAGAGCAGAGACTAAAGTGACATCTTCACAATAACTGTTTTGTCCAATCAATGATCCAAACTTCACAATTACTCAAAGTAATTTAAGAGAAATGCAGGAAAACCCCAAACATTAAGAAGCTGGAACCATGAGAAAGACTGGAACAATTATTCAAACAGTTTTCATACAAACACGATATAACACAAAGTGCTTTCCTGTAAATGTAGATGTACCTGACACAGAAAGAAGGAAGATGACAAAGCAACTCGCTGCTTCTCTCAAACCCATCGTTGCTTCACACGTCTCTGTGGTGCAGCCACATCAGCAGCTAGATTCCACCCTTGAGAAACGATGTTTGTCAGCCAGTCACGATGACAGATAGAAATCATAGATCAGTTAAGACCTTGGCTTCCTTCCTCTTTACATCATTAACATGCACGAACGGACAAACACCAGTAAATCCCCTTGTTAAAATGAAGAAATGTTCTTTTATTTTGGAAATGATGCCTGAACTTATTAAAATATATTTCATGCAAATAACAGTGAGAGTAGTTCTGCAGCCTGACAGTGAATCTAACACTTTCTTTACTTTCTTGAGACTGGACTTAAAAAACATGTTGAATTATTCTTTCTTTTAACCTCATGTTAGAAGTCAGTTCCTGTTTATTTACACCTCCAGTCCATATGAAGACTGGGTCATAACAATACATTGTAAAAGGTCATAATTATGCAAACTTACATTACTTTAGTGTTCTTTACTCATTTCTCACGAGGATTCAACTCATGTGAGTCAAACTTGTTTTGTCTGATACACGTGTAAAACTGTTCACTTGTGTAGACTGGACTTCATGAGCTCATGCACAGGTGCACGTGAGCAGTAGAGCGACACAGGAACCATCGACTGTTGGGTTAGATGGGCGGAGCCTCCCACTGTGCTCTGGTTGTGCGTTAACGTGGAGTCGGAATAATCAGAAGAATTAGTTCCCGACTGTGAAATTCACATGAACTCCACCTCAACTCTGGAACTGATTGTTCTGATTAGTCTGATACTACATTAAAGCACAAGCAGAACGTGGAGAGAGATCGTTTTGTTTAGAAACGCAGTTATATGGTTGTAGCCAGAGTAAACACAACTATTCAGTTAAATCAGACGAGCTGGTTTTACTTTGAGAGTTAACTTCACCTGCCGTTTTTAAGTTGGAACAATCTGACAAAATTTTGTAAATGCATTTTTTTAATTAAATTAATAAGTAGATATGAAGTAAATTTATTTACTGACTTTTTTCCAGTTGGATCAACTTTGAGAGATTCAGACTTCCATGTCCCTCTTCACTCCACGGTGTGGTAGGACAGACACTGTACAAAGACGGATTGGGCCCCAACGATCAATCCACCAGTTTGACATTTAAGACTGGACTCACGGACGTTGAAGGGACTTTTATGTGCACACTTTTTAAAATTTTATTTATTTTTGTTCATTATTTTGGGTAAATTTATGCTGTATTGTAACTGTCAAACAAACTTGAACTGCAGGTTATGTGTTCTAATACAAGTTCATTCAAAGTAATCCCGGTGTTAATTCTCGTTACTGATATTCAAGTCCAGGGCTCCTGTTTACCTAGTATCTCTGATCCTGCTCCACATTTACACTCTTTCTAGTGTAACCAAGGGTCACACAAGCATTCATCCAACTCGTCTCTGCAACGGGACCCGCAAGCAGTTCAACTCACAGGAAGAAGACAATAAATATGTACGTGTTGGAAGTCACGTCTGACTAGCTTTATTATGAAAAGTTTCAAAACAATAGCAAATAGGAACAAATGAGCTTCACATTTAAGGTAAAAATAAAAATATATATGAACAGAATAAAAAAAAACTTTTAATGATCCTGAAAGAAAATCTGCTTTGTTGCAAAACTGTACATCACAAAGTTAGAAAACAGGAAGTTGTGAGTGAACAACAAATGAAATAAACAAGACTATAAATATGAATAATGTTGTAAAGAAAAAGTATAATTAACATCAGTCTCCTAAAGGTGCAGGAAACAAACTAATTATGTTACTAAAATGACCAAAACTAATATTAAAATAATGAGTCAATAATCCTAATGAAGAATAAGTAATAATATATAATCTTTTTTGTATAACTTATAAACCTGGATCACAGCAGAACAACATTATTCTGTTCGTAACAACATTCGAGCTTCACACCCTGAGAGAGACAGAGGAAAATGGCCGCCGTGTGAACATGGTGGATTAAAACACACCTAACTCCTTCTTCTTCATGTGTTTAACACGTGATGTGAGAAATACCACAAAACACTAAAGTGAAATCAATGGGCCTGATGCAAACTTTGAACAGACACCAGAGGCAACACAGCTCATCTGGTGTCAGCAGTTCACTTTGTGTTAACGGTCACATTCAAGGCGTTCATCACGTAAGTAGCAGCTCACATCCACATGAGACGTGGTCCCTCCAGTCCTCAGAGGAAATGAGTTCAACTATCGACATTTATCCATCACACATACAAACCCACCAAGCAAGTCTGTCACTGAGTCGAGCTCATACCTCCACCAAGGCCCAACAGTCTCCCTCAATTCAATCAAGCTGCACCAGAGTTCAATCACTCATAGAAACCAGTCCTCTAAATAATCCTGACTGTTTTCATCAGTCTCACAATTATAAAGAAAGTGATACAAACAGGCTCCTGGCTCCGCCCCTTTATCAGGATTCCTGCCCAAATTTGATGAGTTTGAGGAAAAATCAGTTTTTAGTTTTCTGGTGTAATTCTGCTGAAAAACAAACAATCAAATAGATAAGGAGTGAAAACAAAAGACCAAAAACATTTATTTAAGAAAGAATCATAAAATCACGATACATAATAATTCATTATCCATGTAATAACCACATTAATATCATGTATAAGACACAAGATGAGTCACGTGGTGTTACCACAGCCTCAAAGGCTCATCACCAAGACGTCCAACATAGTTCAGAGGGTAACAGCAAAAAAGAAATCTATTTATTGCAGAAAAGACAACAACTTCAACAACAGGCCGGCAAAATGGACAAAAGAAGGAAAACCCAACACACCAACCCACAAAGGGTCGTAGGACCTGAGAATCTTCCTTCAACCTAAACCAACATCAGAACTAAAGCTCACAGAAATAAAGCTGCGAAAACTGGACGACTGGACCCATCAGAAAAGAAAAAGAAAAGAAACAACACACAACAATACTCTTGCTCTAAAGGTCATGCTGTACAAACTACTGCTGCAACCGGGGATGGATACTTCCTGTTTCCTCTCACATACTTTCATCAACCAATCACAGTGCACCTGAGGAGAAGAGAAAACAGGAAACCATGAGTAGAAAGGAAATGTGTGGGTGGTTTCCTCTTTATTAAAAAGCGTGGTCTTTTAGTTTGAGAGCTGGACTTGCACGTTCAGATTTCGTGTTGTTTTTACTCAAAACCCTGCGCTTGCACTCACACAGCTCCTGCTGGTGCTTAGATTTGCTCTGCTTGTGCTCAAACTCTGCGCTTGCACTCAGATATTTTGTTGCTTGGACAGATTTCCTGTATTTAATAACTACACACTATGGTTTCTGTAAAACTCGCTTGTACGGATGTACTCTGAAGTCGTCCATCTTGGTTATGTTTGTCACAGTGGCTCTGACCTGAGGCTTCACACCAGGTCTTCCTGCTCCTCTGTGTCTTCTGTCTGTGCTGCAGCAGCGACGTTCTCATACTCAGGACAGTTGTGTGACTGATGGGGGAGAGATGAGAAAATATTAAGCCTCACTGGACTTTATTCATGAAACCTGCACATAATCACAGTTCATTCAAAATAGTTTGAACGTTGTTGCGCCCCCTGTCCATTCGTTTGTTTGTTCATCAGCAGGATTACACAAAAACTGCTAAACTGATTTCCACAAAACTTGGTGGAAGGATGGGACATGGGCCAAGAAAGAAGTGTCAACGCACCGTGACGTCACCCATTGGTTTGTGAGCTGCCATTTTGAATCCTCCATTTTTGACATGTTGTCCAGCGCCATCTTGGTTTTTTGAAACCAGAAGTAACCATATTTGGAGGAGAGGGGGTGGAGCCTGACTCAGGGCCCAAGGACACTGCCCGCCCACCTAAACCTGCGACCTGCACCCAGTACTAGCTGTCAATCACACAGTATCCATGCCCCAATGCCTGCGGTGCTTTATGGTCTATGTGACTCTAAGTGGATCATTCACTTCACTTTCTAGACCCAGAGTCTACGTCCATTTTAATATACGGTCAATGGAAAGAACCTTTTACATTTTGGGGCAGATTCAGACAAAGTAGCTGATCCAAGAAATGTTTTATCTCTTTCTCTAACATAGTGAGATGAAAACAGTGATATGGAGTCATTCTTTTGGCCTCACTGTCTCTCACCTCTATCATCTCCACAGCTTCATTCGCTTCTGACTTCAAGCTCAGAGTTTTCTTCATCCTGGATCGAAAACAACAAGAAACACAACATTTGACAAAATGAACTTCATAACACTGAAACTAGTGTCTGAAGACATTTGAAGAAGACAGTAAAAGAGCAGAGGGTGAACTGATGGATTTGTATTGTTTTACCTCGTCCACAGAGTCCAGACAAGCACTTGTACCAGCATGACCACCAGAGTCAGCCTGATGATATTCATGATTATCACTGACTTCCCTAGACAACAGACAGGAGACATGAGCAGTGTGGTTAGACTGATGACTCAGTTTGCCAGGTGATGCTGTTGGTCAGTCAGTATTGTTCATGTGCAATATGATGGGCTTGATATACAGCTGTGACACATCTGGAAATCCTGAGTATTGATGGTTTAAGGTTCTGGTGCAATGAAAAGGAGGGGGTGGGGGGGGGTGTAGGCTGTAAAAGACAGAGAGCTAAAATCACCTGCTCCAACAGTCAGATGTAAGGTGGCCTTACTACGTCCTTGTGTGTTCTGGGCCTCACACTGATAATTTCCACCATGTTCAGCTGTGATATCAGTGATGGTGAAGATTTGTCCTGATGCTTTTGGTGAGTCCTCGTCCTCCTTGTACCAGGTGTAATTAGCTGCTGGGTTAGCATCACTGCT
>NC_047151.1:27301291-27426286 GCF_009819705.1 Hippoglossus hippoglossus | reverse complement strand
GAGAAACGATGTTTGTCAGTCAGTCACGATGACAGATAGAAATCATAGATCAGTTAAGACCTTGGCTTCCTTCCTCTTTACATTAACATGCATGAATGGACAAACACCAGTAAATCCCCTTGTTAAAATGAAGAAATGTTCTTTTATTTTGGAAATGATGCCTGAACTTATTAAAATATATTTCATGCAAATAACAGTGAGAGTAGTTCTGCAGCCTGACAGTGAATCTAACACTTTCTTTACTTTCTTGAGACTGGACTTAAAAAACATGTTGAATTATTCTTTCTTTTAACCTCATGTTAGAAGTCAGTTCCTGTTTATTTACACCTCCAGTCCATATGAAGACTGGGTCATAACAATACATTGTAAAAGGTCATAATTATGCAAACTTACATTACTTTAGTGTTCTTTACTCATTTATCACGAGGATTCAACTCATGTGAGTCAAACTTGTTTTGTCTGATACACGTGTAAAACTGTTCACTTGTGTAGACTGGACTTCATGAGCTCATGCACAGGTGCACGTGAGCAGTAGAGCGACACAGGAACCATCGACTGTTGGGTTAGATGGGCGGAGCCTCCCACTGTGCTCTGGTTGTGCGTTAACGTGGAGTCGGAATAATCAGAAGAATTAGTTCCCGACTGTGAAATTCACATGAACTCCACCTCAACTCTGGAACTGATTGTTCTGATTAGTCTGATACTACATTAAAGCACAAGCAGAACGTGGAGAGAGATCGTTTGTTTAGAAACGCAGTTATATGGTTGTAGCCAGAGTAAACACAACTATTCAGTTAAATGAGACTAGCTGGTTTTACTTTGAGAGTTAACTTCACCTGCCGTTTTTAAGTTGGAACAATCTGACAAAATTTAGTAAATGCAGTTTTTTAATTAAATTAATAAGTAGATATGAAGTAAATTTATTTACTTACTTTTTTCCAGTTAGATCAACTTTGAGAGATTCAGACTTCCATGTTCTTCACTCCACGGTGTGGTAGGACAGACACTGTACAAAGACGGATTGGGCCCCAACGATCAATCCACCAGTTTGACATTCAAGACTGGACTCACGGACGTTGAAGGGACTTTTATGTGCACACTTTTTTAAATTTTATTTATTTTTGTTCATTATTTTGGGTAAATTTATGCTGTATTGTAACTGTCAAACAAACTTGAACTGCAGGTTATGTGTTCTAATACAAGTTCATTCAAAGTAATCCCGGTGTTAATTCTCGTTACTGATATTCAAGTCCAGGGCTCCTGTTTACCTAGTATCTCTGATCCTGCTCCACATTTACACTCTTTCTAGTGTAACCAAGGGTCACACAAGCATTCATCCAACTCGTCTCTGCAACGGGACCCGCAAGCAGTTCAACTCACAGGAAGAAGACAATAAATATGTACGTGTTGGAAGTCACGTCTGACTAGCTTTATTATGAAAAGTTTCAAAACAATAGCAAATAGGAACAAATGAGCTTCACATTTAAGGTAAAAATAAAAATATATATGAACAGAATAAAAAAAAACTTTTAATGATCCTGAAAGAAAATCTGCTTTGTTGCAAAACTGTACATCACAAAGTTAGAAAACAGGAAGTTGTGAGTGAACAACAAATGAAATAAACAAGACTATAAATATGAATAATGTTGTAAAGAAAAAGTATAATTAACATCAGTCTCCTAAAGGTGCAGGAAACAAACTAATTATGTTACTAAAATGACCAAAACTAATATTAAAATAATGAGTCAATAATCCTAATGAAGAATAAGTAATAATATATAATCTTTTTTGTATAACTTATAAACCTGGATCACAGCAGAACAACATTATTCTGTTCGTAACAACATTCGAGCTTCACACCCTGAGAGAGACAGAGGAAAATGGCCGCCGTGTGAACATGGTGGATTAAAACACACCTAACTCCTTCTTCTTCATGTGTTTAACACGTGATGTGAGAAATACCACAAAACACTAAAGTGAAATCAATGGGCCTGATGCAAACTTTGAACAGACACCAGAGGCAACACAGCTCATCTGGTGTCAGCAGTTCACTTTGTGTTAACGGTCACATTCAAGGCGTTCATCACGTAAGTAGCAGCTCACATCCACATGAGACGTGGTCCCTCCAGTCCTCAGAGGAAATGAGTACAACTATCGACATTTATCCATCACACATACAAACCCACCAAGCAAGTCTGTCACTGAGTCGAGCTCATACCTCCACCAAGGCCCAACAGTCTCCCTGAATTCAATCGAGCTGCAGCAGAGTTCAATCACTCATAGAAACCAGTCCTCTAAATAATCCTGACTGTTTTCATCAGTCTCACAATTATAAAGAAAGTGATACAAACAGGCTCCTGGCTCCGCCCCTTTATCAGGATTCCTGCCCAAATTTGATGAGTTTGTGGAAAAATCGTTTTTTAGTTTTCTGGTGTAATTCTGCTGAAAAACAAACAATCAAATAGATAAGGAGTGAAAACAAAAGACCAAAAACATTTATTTAAGAAAGAATCATAAAATCACGATACATAATAATTCATTATCCATGTAATAACCACATTAATATCATGTATAAGACACAAGATGAGTCACGTGGTGTTACCACAGCCTCAAAGGCTCATCACCAAGACGTCCAACATAGTTCAGAGGGTAACAGCAAAAAAGAAATCTATTTATTGCAGAAAAGACAACAACTTCAACAACAGGCCGGCAAAATGGACAAAAGAAGGAAAACCCAACACACCAACCCACAAAGGGTCGTAGGACCTGAGAATCTTCCTTCAACCTAAACCAACATCAGAACTAAAGCTCACAGAAATAAAGCTGCGAAAACTGGACGACTGGACCCATCAGAAAAGAAAAAGAAAAGAAACAACACAACACAACAATACTCTTGCTCTAAAGGTCATGCTGTACAAACTACTGCTGCAACCGGGGATGGATACTTCCTGTTTCCTCTCACATACTTTCATCAACCAATCACAGTGCACCTGAGGAGAAGAGAAAACAGGAAACCATGAGTAGAAAGGAAATGTGTGGGTGGTTTCCTCTTTATTAAAAAGCGTGGTCTTTTAGTTTGAGAGCTGGACTTGAACGTTCAGATTTCGTGTTGTTTTTACTCAAAACCCTGCGCTTGCACTCACACAGCTCCTGCTGGTGCTTAGATTTGCTCTGCTTGTGCTCAAACTCTCCGCTTGCACTCAGATATTTTGTTGCTTGGACAGATTTCCTGTATTTAATAACTACACACTATGGTTTCTGTAAAACTCGCTTGTACGGATGTACTCTGAAGTCGTCCATCTTGGTTATGTTTGTCACAGTGGCTCTGACCTGAGGCTTCACACCAGGTCTTCCTGCTCCTCTGTGTCTTCTGTCTGTGCTGCAGCAGCGACGTTCTCATACTCAGGACAGTTGTGTGACTGATGGGGGAGAGATGAGAAAATATTAAGCCTCACTGGACTTTATTCATGAAACCTGCATATAATCACAGTTCATTCAAAATAGTTTGAACGTTGTTGCGCCCCCTGTCCATTCGTTTGTTTGTTCATCAGCAGGATTACACAAAAACTGCTAAACTGATTTCCACAAAACTTGGTGGAAGGATGGGACATGGGCCAAGAAAGAAGTGTCAACGCACCGTGACGTCACCCATTGGTTTGTGAGCTGCCATTTTGAAGCCTCCATTTTTGACATGTTGTCCAGCGCCATCTTGGTTTTTTGAAACCAGAAGTAACCATATTTGGAGGAGAGGGGGTGGAGCCTGACTCAGGGCCCAAGGACACTGCCCGCCCACCTAAACCTGCGACCTGCACCCAGTACTAGCTGTCAATCACACAGTATCCATGCCCCAATGCCTGCGGTGCTTTATGGTCTGTTTGACTCTAAGTGGATCATTCACTTCACTTTCTAGACCCAGAGTCTACGTCCATTTTAATATACGGTCAATGGAAAGAACCTTTTACATTTTGGGGCAGATTCAGACAAAGTAGCTGATCCAAGAAATGTTTTATCTCTTTCTCTAACATAGTGAGATGAAAACAGTGATATGGAGTCATTCTTTTGGCCTCACTGTCTCTCACCTCTATCATCTCCACAGCTTCATTCGCTTCTGACTTCAAGCTCAGAGTTTTCTTCATCCTGGATCGAAAACAACAAGAAACACAACATTTGACAAAATGAACTTCATAACACTGAAACTAGTGTCTGAAGACATTTGAAGAAGACAGTAAAAGAGCAGAGGGTGAACTGATGGATTTGTATTGTTTTACCTCGTCCACAGAGTCCAGACAAGCACTTGTACCAGCATGACCACCAGAGTCAGCCTGATGATATTCATGATTATCACTGACTTCCCTAGACAACAGACAGGAGACATGAGCAGTGTGGTTAGACTGATGACTCAGTTTGCCAGGTGATGCTGTTGGTCAGTCAGTATTGTCCATGTGCAATATGATGGGCTTGATATACAGCTGTGACACATCTGGAAATCCTGAGTATTGATGGTTTAAGGTTCTGGTGCAATGAAAAGGAGGGGGTGGGGGGGGGTGTAGGCTGTAAAAGACAGAGAGCTAAAATCACCTGCTCCAACAGTCAGATGTAAGGTGGCCTTACTACGTCCTTGTGTGTTCTGGGCCTCACACTGATAATTTCCACCATGTTCAGCTGTGATATCAGTGATGGTGAAGATTTGTCCTGATGCTTTTGGTGAGTCCTCGTCCTCCTTGTACCAGGTGTAATTAGCTGCTGGGTTAGCATCACTGCTGCAGGTCAGAGTCACTGAGCTGCCCTCCATGATCTCACCAGAGGGACTCACTGACACAGAGGGAGGCTTTGGAGCATCTGAAGGATAGTTTATATTAACACACAGGATGAGAATACAAACAAAACACTGTCTGTATTATTTGTTAAAAGTTTAAATATTAATTATTTCCACATTATTGTAGCTTCATGAGGAGGCGTAAACTCACACAATGTAGGAGAAGGGAAACGCTCATGTCCTTCTATAGCACAGTGATAGCTGTCTTCAGCATTAAAGTGATGGAGGTGAAAGTATTTCTTTCGTCCAACAAGTTCATTGTTATTGTACCAAACGTAGGAAAGATGATCAGGGAGCTGACACCTGCTGTGACAGGTCAGCTCTGTCCAGGTAGAATATCGATTGGCTGTTGATCTCCTCACATGTACCTGGAGCTGAGGGTCTGTGAACAAACATGTTGTTTTATTATAAACATACACACTAACATTTCAAACTGACTCTAATGTAAATGTTACCTGTGACAGACAGAGTGACTCCAGCTGAACCAGTTAAACTCCCATTAGGTTGGTTTGTTGTGAACCTGAACTTGTACACAGCTGAGTCGCTCTCTGTCAGGTTAGAGATTCTCAGAGTGCACTTGTTGTTTTCACAGAGATACTCCACACGACCTGAATACTCCGGATCAGTCCTTAGATCAACGTAAATCCCATTACTCTCTTGAATGAACCAGAAAGTTTCCTGAACTGTAGTATCATTGTTATTCCACCAGGATGGGTATGTGTAGGTACAGGTAATGTCCACTGTTGATCCTCTGAAGGCACAGATCTCAGTAGAAGTGTAACTCACATCCCAGCCATTCTGACTCCATACCACTGTAACACAGAGCACATCAGAGAATCAGTAGATAAACTTATACATTTATAAAACTAACTCCATGTATTTTCTCTGGTGAATCACCAATCGGCAGGTTTTCATTTTAAGATGATGACGATGCCAAGATGAGGAAACTTTCAGTTCACAAAAAACCCAGGGAAGTGCCCTTTAGACTTCAGTGTGAGGGAGAAACACACTGTTGGAGGTGAGGAACATGAGGGACCTTGTAGAAGTTGCTCTTGTAATGGAGCAAACTGGCCAATATGGAGGAAATGATCTGTGTCTTTTATGCAGAGTCGACCAAAGATGGACGACACGTCTCCACTTCCTCCCACTCTCCAGAAATGAAGCCAAAATATCCTGGATACCAACGCTGCCATCTTTCACATTTGGAACCACAGTCTGCACAGTAGTGATCTGGAGATGGAGCCACAGTATCAAGGTCCCGCCCATACATGAGCTCGACCAATCCTGAGTCAGCCTCAGCTGTCAATCATGAAGTTTAATCTAATTTTCATTTCATCAAATAACTAATTAAAACCAAACTTATGAGAAACATGAACAATAGAGTGTGATAAGAACGACCTAAAATGACAGAAACTATCTTTGAGAAAAATGTATTTGACTTTTTATATTGATCCATGTCCTTCCCACTAACATGGAGGAGACAGGATGTATGTTCTATACTGCAGCCAGCCTCCAGGGGGCGATCACAATGCTTTGGCTTCACTTCTGGGGAGCAGTCATGTCTTCCATCTTTATTTACACAAGCAGAATACTAGTACTAGTACTACACTAGTTTGTCAGTACTGACAGTAGTATCCCAAGAGTTCAATGTGCCCATGCAGAAAAAAGTATTTAAAGACACATGAAGTTATGGTACAATGCATTATCTCAAATACTCCAGCAGATGGTGCTGTGTTAGTGAAATACTGTAGATTAAACTCACACATTGAAGGAGAGCGGAAATCCTCGTGTCCTTTAACAGCACAGGAAACTCTGTCTGCAGAATTAAAATTATCTGAATAAGATGCTCCTTCCTTCTTCTGCTGTTGATTCTTGTACCAGACGTAGTTCAGATGATCAGGAAGACGACAACTGCTCTGACACCTGAGCTCTGCCCAGATAGAAGAGTCATACTTCACTGATCTGCTCACCTGCACATGCAAATCTGTGTGTGAGAATAAGGTATTCATTTGAGTCCAAACTGACAACACACACATGCATATAAAAGTGCACAGACACACTCAAGTGAACCAAACAAGATGTAGGAAATAAATGAATGAATGTTCAGATGTAAATGTTACCTCTGACAGACAGAGTGACTCCAGCTGAACCAGTTAAACTCCCAGTAGGTTGGTTTGTTGTGAACCTGAACTTGTACACAGCTGAGTCGCTCTCTGTCAGGTTAGAGATTCTCAGAGTGCACTTGTTGTTTCCACAGAGATACTCCACACGACCTGAATACTCCGGATCAGTCCTTAGATCAACGTGAATCCCATTACTCTCTTGAATGAACCAGAAAGTTTCCTGAACTGTAGTATCATGGTTATTAGATGTGGATGGGTATGTGTAGGTACAGTTAATGTCCACTGTTGATCCTCTGAAGGCACAGATCTCAGTAGAAGTGTAACTCACATCCCAGCCATTCTCACACTGTACCACTGTAACACAGAGAATCAGATTCATAACGACACCAGAGAACACTTAGTTTACTTTTTACTTTCAGTAGAAAAGAAACACATTTCCATGAGCAGCATTCCATAGCATTTCAACTGATGACTCCACACACTGATGACAATTCCTGCATCGAGAGGAGAGGAACTCAGTCATGATGATAATAATAATAATAATAATAATAATAATAATAATAATAATATTTTGAGCTCTATACGATAGAAACTTCTAAACAAAGATAAAAAATAATACTGATGATAATTCCTTCATATATTTTCTTTCTGCATCACTTTACAGGTGGTGATCTGAAAATGAATGAATGGTTCATTTATATTTTTACTTTCTTTCTCAAACTCACTTCAGGTGAATCAGAAGTCCGAGTGTAAAATAGAGTGAAACATGAATGTAGACGTACAGTACCTGTCACAGTGAGAAGAAGGACAACAAATCCACTCGCTGCTGCAGTTACACTCATAGTAGCTGCTGCTCTCGTCTGTGACTTCAAACAATAAAAACGTCCACAGATAAATAATGTGCACAAGATGAAACTCAGTCACATCACAGACACGTCTACCCACAACACAGAAGAGGCTGAGAAAGTCAAACTGTTAAACACATCCCACTTCCTTCCTCTTTGCACCTACCTGCATCCTGAGCCTGATGGTGGTAGAGTAAACTGTGGTTTGTACGAGTGTGAGAAACAACTTTAGTGGCTGTTCATACCAAACCTGTATCATCCACATCACAACATCTCACTGACACAAGAAAGACAAATTTAAGGAGACTTGAGAGAAACTGGGATGTTTTTAATCTCATCTGTTCAGTGTCTCATTAAGATGCAATAAAGATTGACATGAAAAAGACAAATTAAAGAAAGATTTAAAATTGAACTGGAAAATAAACTGCCATTAATACAGTAAGTGAGATTAAAATATACGAAGAGTTTCAAATCAAAAGCAAATTAGAACAAATGAGCTTCACATTAAATGTTAAAATATATGAAGAGAATAAAAAACAACTTTTAATGATCCCTAAAGAAAATCTGCTTTGTTGCAAAACTGTACATCACAAAGTTAGAAAAGAGGAAGTTGTGAGTGAACAACAAATTAAATAAACAAGACTATAGATATGAATAATGTTGTGAAGAAAAAGAAAAAGTATAATTTACATCAGTCTCCTAAAGGTGCAGCAAACAAACTTATTATGTTACTAAAATTACCAAAACTAATATTATAATGATGAATCAATAATCCTAATGAAGAATAAGTGATAATATATAATCTTTTTTGTATAACTCATAAACCTGGATCACAGCAGTACAACATTATTCTGTTCGTAACAACATTCGAGCTTCACACCCTGAGAGAGACGTCAGAGGAAAATGGCCGCCGTGTGAACATGGTGGATTAAAACACACCTAACTCCTTCTTCTTCACGTGTTTAACACGTGATGTGCGAAGTACCACAAAACACTAAAGTGAAATCAATGGGCCTGATGCAAACTTTGAACAGACACCAGAGGCAACACAGCTCATCTGGTGTCAGCAGTTCACTTTGTGTTAACGGTCACATTCAAGGTGTTCATCACGTAAGTAGCAGCTCACATCCACATGAGACGTGGTCCCTCCAGTCCTCAGAGGAAATGAGTTCAACTCCTGATCGGCTGATGATGGAAACGCTGGAAACAATAGTGTAGAAACAGAAAGAAGTGAAAGCGACAGAATCCTCTCTGTGGTTTTATCAGTAAAACTCTTTACTACCATCTAGTGGCAGCAGTGTTACACTACAATTAAATAATAATTCTTGTTTTGATTATTTTATGAATAGAAAAAAGTTAATTACAAGTTTACAGTTTGTTGACCGTCTGACACACACCGCAGATATTTTCATGTTTGAAGCTGCAAGTTATAAAATGTTTGATATTTTTCATTCAGGCTAAATGTGGTGTTTTTAACAACTTCTACAAGTTGCTGATATATTTCAGATAAAAGTCGAGTCACCGAAGTCAATTTATCCATTAGCTGTCAAGACAAGTCACTTAAAACTGAACATTCACTTCAACAATGATGCTGGAGTCTGACTGTCACCAAAGTAGGATTCATCCTGTGGGGACCATGAACAGTTGTATGAACTTCTATTCAAATCCATCCCGCAGCTGTTGAGATATTTCCATCAGGACTAAGGTGATTTCCAGACGTTGGTCTAAACAGCAGGAGGTTTTTTGACTGTGCTGTACAATGCAGCTGGATCCTCTCCAGTGTCCTGACCTCTGGTTCTGAAAGGAAATAAAACAAATAAATGATCAGGAGGTCATGGAGACGTAGCATTAAAGGAGACATATTGAGTTTCAAAGTTCTGCAAAGTTAAAAATCCCAAAGTCTGAGCTCCTCTCCTGGTAAAACGAGCTCCTCTGCCCCACAGAAAACATGAAGCTCCTGAAACACCTCACCAGTAGTCCCGCCCGTACCTCGGCATCATCGGCAGAAGCCAGGGCTGTAGCAAACGTAGCATAAGCAGTATTTAAACGTAAACAGTGGTGCGTTGAACACCTTGTGTTACGAAGTGTTGCAACAATGTTAGCGGAGGAGGTCATTCTTGGCGTTCTCGTGGAAAACATCTCGGAGGTAGATGATGTGGGTTAAAATACGCGTTGAATGCTTCAATACAGGCTGAATGTCACAGTCTCTGCTTCCGTCGTCTGGAACAGCAGCTTCTAACACCAGCATCTGTAGAGAACTTTAGAATCCATTGTGTCACTGCCTTTTTAAAACAGTCGCTGCTGATTGGGGAACACCTCTGACACACCCACCAAACGAGAGCCCGCTGCACACGGGTTCAAACAAACATGTCGTTCACCACGGAAACGCTAGTTAAACTATAAGAAATGATTTGAGATTGAATGTGTCCCTCGTAAAGTGAGAGTGGAGGATTTCCTACACGCACAGGAAGTGGTTAACCAATCACAACAGAGTGGGCCGGGTGACCAATCAGAGCAGACTGGGCATTATCAGGAGGGGGGGCCTTAAAGAGACAGGAGCTAAAACCAAGTGTTTGAGACAGAGGCTGAAAAGAGGAGCTGCAGCAATAGACAGTCTGAGGAAAGTGATGTTTTCTGAACATTAAACATTTTAAAGTCACAACACTAATTAAAATGATCAAACTGAATATGACCAGAATATGTCTCCTTTAACAATTACACATTTTTAAACAAGACAAGAAAATGAAAGTGTAAAAACAAATGACTTCTATAGGATATATCTCTGTTTATGATGTTTTGTGGTGTTAGTGAGGATAATGGTCCTGAATGAAGAGCTGCTCACCTCGGGGCAGATCTGTGAAAGTTGACAGAAGCGTACGCAACCTCCTCCACCTCCTCCACCTCCTTGTGTTTGCTGGGTTCAGCTGATCCGACGTTGGAGGAGACAGGATCCGTCTGACTCTTCATGAAGTGGACACTGGCATAGTGAAGGTCACAGTTTTCCTCAGACTGATTGGGTAGATGCTGCAAACACAAATTTGCTTTTGAATCTTGTACATGTGGCAGTATGGACAACGTTAGAGTCCAACTATAGCAGCTATTGATTTATTTAAAGCGCCTCCTTCTACACCAGACGTGTTTCAAGGACAGGAAACATGTGGTTCTACTAAAAACCAAAAGGAGGGAAGGTCTTCAGGTTGAATTCCAAACACTAACACTACAAACTTCTCACTTAGTGTGTATGTGAGCCACTTGTGTGTGCGCTTTCACCTCGGTTGTGTCCAGATAAGACTACATCTGGGAGCTGGATGTTCACGGACTGCAGCCAAGTTTGGTCAAAACAAGTTGTGTAACATCATTTAATTAGAGGTCAAGCTACACACAATATAATCCCTAGACCCCAAAACTATCTGTCAGCAAATCATTGATAAAAACTCTTTTAGCACTATATTTTGGGTGTATAGTGTGTATCATTTAATTGTATAACACTTTAATACAACTGCAGGTCTACAGACACAGAGGCACTTAAAAAAAGAAAAGTCAGGCTCACAGAAACTTGAGGGAACGAGAAGGAAGGGGGATAGGCCACACCCCCTTAACTCCCTTCTTTCTCTCAGTCTTGTTCCGACCAGCAACGAGTACACAACTCTCCGTCTCGCCGATGCACCACGCCCTACTCACTGACACTCAATGCCACACAACGCTATCTCTCCAAACTCGTAACACAATTACCTCAAATTCACGTCAAAGGGCAACATACTCACTAAATACAGATATGAAAGAACATGACTGCTCTGTCGATCAACCTTTAATTATAGAGCTGCATCCACACGCAGCCAACACTGACTTTATTTGTCCCAACGACACAGACTACGAACAGCAGTCTCACACACACTTAGTCTCAGACAGAACATCGCAAAATCAACGTATTACACAGCCACACCCAGTGGTGATCTGCTCCACATTACAGTGCTCCACACTAAAGATATTTGAACCAATCAACACAATCTTTCACAAACTTCCACAAGATTTAAAGCAGCACATGTTACAACTCAACAAACTTAGAGCAGCATCAAGTGTCAGAGTTCAGCAAAAAGTGTTGAACAAACCGCACAGCACAGAAAATTATAACACTCAGCAATTTGCTTAAATGGATAGATTACCAGAAGGAAGTTCAAACACCAGATGATTGTTTTTACAATGGCAATTTTTACTGTGATTTTAATAACTTGTTTTTAATCTTCACATGACAGAGAAAAGGGTTTGACATGAGAAATAGTGGCGTTTGAAAGGATTGGACGCTGAACTGTGTGTCTCACCTGCTCACTGTGGTCAAGTCTGTCCCCAGGATCAGCAGATTGCTGAGAGTTTCTCTTTCTTCTGATCAATTGAACCAAATAACAAACAATATACATAATAATTGAGTTGATTAAATTTAACAGGACAGATTTTCATGAATTCATCGTACAAAGCTTGAGTTGAACAGATTTGCTCACCTGATCAGTAGGAACACGGAGAGGAGAGTCACAGCGAGGAAAACTGCAGCGGCTGATCCAATGAGTGCTGATGCAGGTAAAACTATGATGAAATAACTTTTACTTAATCATTTCAAGAAATCACAATACTTAAAGGTGCAGGACGAAACATTTACAAAAACAACTTTTTGTCATGTTTGCTAAACTTGTCTCGATGTTCTGTCTGAATATAAAGACAGTTTCTTTTCTAATAAAACGTGTGAAGAGCCCTGTTCAGAGTGGCCTGTTTGTGGGCGTGTTTCTTAAAATGTTAATGAGCCACTGCTCCCCCTGCTGGGAGGTGTATGTGTGACGTGTGCACAGGAGCAGGGTTTTGTTTTCACCACTGTCTGTCTGCTGAGAGCTGTTTGCTCGTCACGTGAATGTGCACAGTGAAGGAAATATCTTTCCAGTTTACTGAGGATGGTGAAAGCTTTATGGATGTTTTAACTGATGCTGGGTGGATTCCTCTTTGTGCTGCTGATGGTCTGACTGTGAATATTTATGGGGCAGAAGTCAAACGACCCATATCTGCACATTTAAAATGTAAAGGACAAAGAATGGGACAGATTCAATATATCTTCACTTACTATACTTTAATCATCCAGAAAAATTATTAGCAATATAATTGTTGACCTAGTTTTTGTGTCATGTGCTTCATGATTCTCAGCTGACGACCTCAATAGTCAGTTTGTCAGGTGATGCTGTTGGTCAGTCAGTATTGTTCATGTGCAATATGATGAGCTTGATATACAGCTGTGACACATCTAGAAATCCTGAGGTTTGATGGTTTAAGGTTCTGGTGCAATGAAAAGGAGGGGGGGGGGGGGGGGGGGTGTAGGCTGTAAAAGTCAGAGAGCTAAAATCACCTGCTCCAACAGTCAGATGTAAGGTGGCCTTACTACGTCCTTGTGTGTTCTGGGCCTCACACTGATAATTTCCACCATGTTCAGCTGTGATATTAGTGATGGTGAAGATTTGTCCTGATGCTTTTGGTGAGTCCTCGTCCTCCTTGGACCAGGTGTAATTAGCTGCTGGGTTAGCATCACTGCTGCAGGTCAGATTCACTGAGCTGCCCTCCATGATCTCACCAGAGGGACTCACTGACACAGAGGGAACCTTTGGAGCATCTGAAGGATAGTTTATATTAACACACAGGATGAGAATACAATCAAAACACTGTCTGTTTTATTTATTAAAGTTTAAATTTAAATTATTTCCACATTATTGTAGCTTCATGAGGAGGCGTAAACTCACACAATGTAGGAGAAGGGAAACGATGTCCTTCTATAGCACAGTGATAGCTGTCTTCAGCATTAAAGTGTTGGAGGTGAAAGTATTTTTTTCGTCCAACAAGTTCATTGTTATTGTACCAAACGTAGGAAAGATGATCAGGGAGCTGACACCTGCTGTGACAGGTCAGCTCTGTCCAGGTAGAATATGGATTGGCTGTTGATCTCCTCACATGTACCTGGAGCGGAGGGTCTGTGAACAAACATGTTATTTTATTTCAACACACACACTAACATTTCAAACTGACTCTAATGAAAATGTTACCTGTGACATTCAGAGTGACTCCAGCTGAACCAGTTAAACTCCCAGTAGGTTGGTTTGTTGTGAACCTGAACTTGTACACAGCTGAGTCGCTCTCTGTCAGGTAAGAGATTCTCAGAGTGCACTTGTTGTTTTCACAGAGATACTCCACACGACCTGAATACTCCGGATCAGTCCTTAGATCAACGTGAATCCCATTACTCTCTTGAATGAACCAGAAAGTTTCCTGAACTGTAGTATCATGGTTATTCCACCTGGATGGGTATGTGTAGGTACAGGTAATGTCCACTGTTGATCCTCTGAAGGCACAGATCTCAGTAGAAGTGTAACTCACATCCCAGCCATTCTGACTCCATACCACTGTAACACAGAGCACATCAGAGAATCAGAAGATAAACTAGTACATTTATAAAACTAACTCCATGTATTTTCTCTGGTGAATCACCAGTCGGCAGGTTTTCATTTTAAGATGATGACGAGGCCAAGATGAGGAAACTTTCAGTTCACAAAAAACCCAGGGAAGTGCCCTTTAGACTTCAGAGTGAGGGAGAAACACACTGTTGGAGGTGAGGAACATGAGGGACCTTGTAGAAGTTGCTCTTATAATGGAGCAAACTGGCCAATATGGAGGAAATGATCTGTGTCTTTTATGCAGAGTCGACCAAAGATGGACGACACGTCTCCACTTCCTCCCACTCTCCAGAAATGAAGCCAAAATATCCTGGATACCAACGCTGCCATCTTTCACATTTGGAACCACAGTCTGCATAGTAGTGATCCGGAGATGGAGCCACAGTATCAAGGTCCCGCCCATACATGAGCTCGACCAATCCTGAGTCAGCCTCAGCTGTCAATCATGAAGTTTAATCTAATTTTCATTTCATCAAATAACTAATTAAAACCAAACTTATGAGAAACATGAACAATAGAGTGTGATAAGAACGACCTAAAATGACACAAACTATCTTTGAGAAAAATGTATTTGACTTTTTAGATTGGTCCATGTTCCATCCACTAACATGGAGGAGGCAGGATGTATGTTCTATACTGCAGCCAGCCACCAGAGGGCGATCACAATGCTTTGGCTTCTCTTCTGGGGAGCAGTCATGTCTTCCATCTTTATTTACACAAGCAGAATACTAGTACTAGCAGTACACTAGTTTGTCAGTACTGACAGTAGTATCCCAAGAGTTCAATGTGCCCATGCAGAAAAAAGTATTTAAAGACACATGAAGTTATGGTACAATGCATTATCTCAAATACTCCAGCAGATGGTGCTGTTAGTGAAATACTGTAGATTAAACTCACACATTGACGGAGAGCGGAAATCCTCGTGTCCTTTAACAGCACAGGAAACTCTGTCTGCAGAATAAAAATAATCTGTATAAGATGCTCCTTCCCTCTTCTTCTGTTGATTCTTGTACCAGACGTAGTTCAGATGATCAGGAAGACGACAACTGCTCTGACACCTGAGCTCTGCCCAGATAGAAGAGTCATACTTCACTGATCTGCTCACCTGCACATGCAAATCTGTGTGTGAGAATAAGGAATTCATTTTAGTCCAAACTGACAACACACACATGCATATAAAAGTGCACAGACACACTCAAGTGAACCAAACAATATGTAGGAAATAAATGAATGAATGTTCAGATGTAAATGTTACCTGTGACAGACAGAGTGACTCCAGCTGAACCAGTAAAACTCCCATTAGGTTGGTTTGTTGTGAACCTGAACTTGTACACAGCTGAGTCGCTCTCTCTCAGGTTAGAGATTCTCAGAGTGCACTTGTTGTTTTCACAGAGATACTCCACACGACCTGAATACTCCGGATCAGTCCTTAGATCAACGTGAATCCCATTACTCTCTTGAATGAACCAGAAAGTTTCCTGAACTGTAGTATCATGGTTATTAAATGTGGATGGGTATGTGTAGGTACAGGTAATGTCCACTGTTGATCCTCTGACGGCACAGATCTCAGTAGAAGTGTAACTCACATCCCAGCCATTCTCACACTGTACCACTGTAACACAGAGAATCAGATTCATAACGACACCAGAGAACACTTAGTTTACTTTTTACTTTCTGTAGAAAAGAAACACATTTCCATGCGTAGCATTCCATAGCATTTCAACTGATGACTCCACACACTGATGACAATTCCTGCATCGAGAGGAGAGGAACTCAGTCATGATGATAATAATAATAATAATAATAATAATAATAATAATAATAATAATAATGTTTCAGACTCTGTAATATTTTTAGCTCTAGACGATCCGCCTGAAATAAAATATTAACAGATACAAAATAATACTGATGATAATTCCTTCATATATTTTCTTTCTGCATCACTTTACAGGTGGTGATCTGAAAATGAATGAATGGTTCATTTATATTTTTTACTTTCTTTCTCAAACTCACTTCAGGTGAATCAGAAGTCCGAGTGTAAAATAGAGTGAAACATGAATGTAGACGTACAGTACCTGTCACAGTGAGAAGAAGGACAACAAATCCACTCGCTGCTGCCGTTACACTCATAGTAGCTGCTGCTCTCGTCTGTGACTTCAAACAATAAAAACGTCCACAGATAAATAATGTGCACAAGATGAAACTCAGTCACATCACAGACACGTCTACCTACAACACAGAAGAGTCTGAGAATAAAGACAGATTCTGAAAGAGAAAGATAAATTTAAACTGTTAAACACCCCCAACTTCCTTCCTCTTTCCACTTACGTGCTTGCTGAGCCCGATGGTGAAAGATTAAACCTAAAACAAAGAAGTAACTTGTGTTTTGTACAAACTGTGAATTTCCTCATTTTACAGAGTGTTAGAAACGACTATAGTGGCTGTTCGTACCAAACCTGAATCTTCCTCAACTGAAGCTGTAAGCAGCGTTGAACAGGCCTGCCCCCCCTCGATCCAGCCAGTTGACGCAGTGGTTTACTTTTCTCAACCGTCCGACACTGCACGATTGAGAAAGATGCTAATTCCGGCGTGGAGTGTGCAGCTGTGTACATGCTTCCTGTGTCCACTATGTGGCACCGGAGAACACACCCTGCACGCACTATGCTGCTGTATATCAAGAGTAGAACACGACATGAACATTCCTTGTAAACCGAAGCATCATTAACACAAGGGTTACTTCCAGTGACCAGTAGGGGGCACAATGACTGTGACTGAATATGAATGATTTAAAAAAATGAACACTTGAAGATGCACCAGTGTGAGAAGAACTACCAAGAATGACAGGCACCATCTTTGAGAAAAAGGTATTTGATTTGTATACAGACATTTTTTAGTTTGGTCCATGTCCCATCCACTGACAAATGATTTGTCTTGTTCCTTGTTTTTTTTCCCATCTTCTTTTATTCTCAAGAATTCATTTAAATTAAGTTTTATTTTTTTTTAAATGAATATGGTCATTTATTATTTGTGATTTCTTCATTTTTGCTGTGCTCATCACTCAGAGTTTTTATGCAGCCGGAACAGGAGATTAAACTGTTTGTGCTGTGTGTTTTCAAAACTGTTGATATATATATATATATATATATATATATATATTATTACTTATTACTGGAGATGTGAGAATATCCTTTTTTAACTAAGTCATCAGTGTCTGTTCTTTTTTGTCCAGTTTGGGCTACTGTAAAAAACATGTCTGCCTCCGTAGAGATCACTTCACATCACTGGGATTATTTTATATTCAATTTCTGCCAATAGATCATTTTCACTTAAATCTTACACACTGGACCTTTAAGATACTTAAAAATAATCAACTATGATTTCAAGATCAGAAAAGTATCAGAAACAAAACTCTTTTTTTGGAAACATGTTCAGTCTGAGCTGTTCTTGAACGTCTGTTACCAAGTGGAGAATTTAGGTGAACTGATCCCAGGCTGTCGTCAGTTCTGAAAATGTTCTGAGAATTGAATTTCAGCATCAGGGCGGCAGGAGACTGGGGATTAAGTGTAAAATCCCCAAATACCGGAACATTTGTGATTGGTCAAGTATTTTTTCCCCCAGTTATCTGAATATACATTGTGCTTCAACACATCAACATGGAGCTGAGTATTTACGTTATAGACGATAACCTTAGGAAAACGTAAACAGTGCCTGCAATGACAAAGCGTTATGTTGAATTATGGTTGTTTTTTTTTGCTCTTCTGTATGACTGCCACCTGCTGGGCTAAAGTGGAACAGCTTATTTTAGCTGTAGTTTTTCGTAAATATTGGCGAATGTCATAAATTTCACCAGGTCTTTAGAAGGTCGTGGAAACAAAGGCAAGCAACGGTCTGAAGGAACATTTTAGTTTCTTAAAAAAAGTCGAAACAAAGTACTGCAGCATTACTGGTTTTGATTGTCCAGGTACAGTCGCAAATAAACATTGACTGCATGGGATTTCAAAATGTTGTGACACACACACACACACACACACACACACACACACACACACACACACACACACACACACACACACACACACACACACACACACACACACACACACACACACACACACAGAGAGGTCATTTCACCTGCCTTTGGAGTCAAGTGGTTTCCCCTGTGAGCATAAGGGACTGAGGATATTGCTCCATGTCTCCATAGATGCACTGATAATTTTACTAAATGTTTTTTTATTAATTAAAACAAGGATATAAGTAGGTGACAGGATGTGGAGGAATCTTAAAAATAAATACAATTTGTTTAAAGGTTTTGACGTCTGGGTTACAAAGATCTGCACAGGGAATATATTCCTCAATGCATTTAGGATCTGCGTCACTCTTGAATAGATTAAAGACACTGAAAATGTTATATCTAAAAAAAACTTCATGAAAACATATCTACATTTGAGAAATCGAGCTGATTAAACAGAGTTAAAATATGTTCAAATCTGCAGCCTCTGCCTTTACGACTTCCTCACTTTTGTGTCCGTGATGTTTGTCTAATCTCGGCTCTTGAGCTCAGTCCAAGTCTCTGACTCAGGTATATTCATGTTTGAAGCTGCAAGTTATAAAATGTTTGATATTTTTCATTCAGGCTAAATGTGGCGTTTTTAACAACTTCTACAAGTTGCTGAAATATTTCAGATAAAAGTCGAGTCACCGAAGTCGTTTGGATTCATCCTCGGGGCAATTTATCCATTAGCTGTCAAGACAAGTCACTTAAAACTGAACATTCACTTCAACAATGATGCTGGAGTCTGACTGTCACCAAAGTAGGATTCATCCTGTGGGGACCATGAACAGTTGTATGAACTTCTATTCAAATCCATCCCGCAGCTGTTGAGATATTTCCATCGGGACTGAGGTGATTTCCAGACGTTGGTCTAAACAGCAGGAGGTTTTTTGACTGTGCTGTACAATGCAGCTGGATCCTCTCCAGTGTCCTGACCTCTGGTTCTGAAAGGAGATAAAACAAATAAATGATCAGGAGGTCATGGAGACGTAGCATTAAAGGAGACATATTGAGTTTCAAAGTTCTGCAAAGTTAAAAAGCCCAAAGTCTGAGCTCCTCTCCTGGTAAAACGAGCTCCTCTGCCCCACAGAAAACATGAAGCTCCTGAAACACCTCACCAGTAGTCCCGCCCGTACCTCTGCATCATCGGCAGAAGCAAGGGCTGTAGCAAACGTAGCAGAAGCAGTATTTAAACGTAAACAGTGGTGCGTTGAACACATTGTGTTACGAAGTGTTAGCGGAGGAGGTCATTCTTGGCGTTCTCGTGGAAAACATCTCGGAGGTAGATGATGTGGGTTAAAATACGTGTCGAATGCTTCAATACAGGCTGAATGTCACAGTCTCTGCTTCCGTCGTCTGGAACAGCAGCTTCTAACACCAGCATCTGTAGAGAACTTTAGAATCCATTGTGTCACTGCCTTTTTAAAACAGTCGCTGCTGATTGGGGAACACCTCTGACACACCCACCAAACGAGAGCCCGCTGCACACAGGTTCAAACAAACATGTCGTTCACCACGGAAACGCTAGTTAAACTATAAGAAATGATTTGAGATTGAATGTGTCCCTCGTAAAGTGAGAGTGGAGGATTTCCTACACGCACAGGAAGTGGTTAACCAATCACAACAGAGTGGACCGGGTGACCAATCAGAGCAGAATGGGCATTATCAGGAGGGGGGGGGCCTTAAAGAGACAGGAGCTAAAACCAAGTGTTTGAGACAGAGGCTGAAAAGAGGAGCTGCAGCAATAGACAGTCTGAGGAAAGTGATGTTTTCTGAACATTAAACATTTTAAAGTCACAACACTAATTAAAATGATCAAACTGAATATGAGCAGAATATGTCTCCTTTAACAAATACACATTTTTAGACAAACAAGAAAATGAAAATGTAAAAACAAATGACTTCTATAGGATATATCTCTGTTTATGATGTTTTGTGGTGTTAGTGAGGATAATGGTCCTGAATGAAGAGCTGCTCACCTCGGGGCAGATCTGTTAAAGTTGACAGAAGCGTACGCAACCTCCTCCGCCTCCTTGTGTTTGCTGGGTTCAGCTGATCCGACGTTGGAGTAGCGGGGATCCGTCTGTCTCTTCATGAAGTGGACACTGGCATAGTGAAGGTCACAGTTTTCCTCAGACTGATTGGGTAGATGCTGCAAACACAAATTTGCTTTTGAATCTTGTACATGTGGCAGTATGGGCAACGTTAGAGTCCAACTATAGCAGCTATTGATTTATTTAAAGCGCCTCCTTCTACACCAGACATGTTTCAAGGACAGGAAACATGTGGTTCTACTAAAAACCAAAAAGAGGGAAGGTCTTCAGTTTGAATTCCAAACATGAACACTACAAACTTCTCACTTAGTGTGTATGTGAGCCACTTGTGTGTGCGCTTTCACCTCGGTTGTGTCCAGATAAGACTACATCTGGGAGCTGGATGTTCACGTACTGCAGCCAAGTTTGGTCGAAACAAGTTGTGTAACATCATTTAATTAGAGGTCGAGCTACACACAATATAATCCCTAGACCCCAAAACTATCTGTAAGCAAATCATTGATAAAACTCTTTTAGCACTATATTTTGGGTGTATAGTGTGTATCATTTAATTGTATAACACTTTAATACAACTGCAGGTCTACAGACACAGAGGCACTTCAAAAAAGAAAAGTCAGGCTCACAGAAACTTGAAGGAGCGAGAAGGAAGGGGGATAGGCCACACCCCCTTAACTCCCTTCTTTCTCTCAGTCTTGTTCCGACCAGCAACGAGTACACAACTCTCCGTCTCTCCGATGCACCACGCCCTACTCACCGACACTCAATGCCACACAACGCTATCTCTCCAAACTCGTAACACAATTACCTCAAATACACGTCAAAGGGCAACATACTCACTAAATACAGATATGAAAGAAAACGAATGCTCTGTCGATCAACCTTTAATTATAGAGCTGCATCCACACGCAGCCAACACTGACTTTATTTGTCCCAACGACACAGACTACGAACAGCAGTCTCACACACACTTAGTCTCAGACAGAACAACGCAAAATCAACGTATTACACAGCCACACCCAATGGTGATCTGCTCCACATTACAGTGCTCCACACTAAAGATATCTGAACCAATCAATACAATCTTTCACAAACTTCCACAAGATTTAAAGCAGCACATGTTACAAATCAACAAACTTAGAGCAGCATCAAGTGTCATAGTTCAGCAAAAACTGTTGAACAAACCGCACAGCACAGAAAATTATAACACTCAGCAATTTGCTTAAATGGATAGATTACCAGAAGGAAGTTCAAACACCAGATGATTGTTTTTACAATGGCAATTTTGACTGTGATTTTAATAACTAGTTTTTAATCTTCACATGACAGAGAAAAGGGTTTGACGTGAGAAATAGTGGCGTTTGAAAGGATTGGACGCTGAACTGTGTGTCTCACCTGCTCACTGTGGTCAAGTCTGTCCCCAGGATCAGCAGATTGCTGAGAGTTTCTCTTTTTTCTGATCAATTGAACCAAATAACAAACAATATACATAATAATTGAGTTGATTTAATTTAACAGGACAGATTTTCAGGAATTCATCGTACAAAGCTTTAGTGGAACAGATTTGCTCACCTGATCAGTAGGAACACGGAGAGGAGAGTCACAGCGAGGAAAACTGCAGCGGCTGATCCAATGAGTGCTGATCTCAATGATCCAGGTGAAACTATGATGAAATAACTTTTACTTCATCATTTCAAGAAATCACAATACTTAAAGGTGCAGGACGAAACATTTACAAAAACAACTTTTTGTCATGTTTGCGAAAACTGTCTCGATGTTCTGACTGAATATAAAGACAGTTTCTTCTCTAATAAAACGTGTGAAGAGCCCTGTTCAGAGTGGCCTGTTTGTGGGCGTGTCTCTTAAACTTTTAATGAGCCACTGCTCCCCCTGCTGGGAGGTGTATGTGTGACGTGTGCACAGGAGCAGGGTTTTGTTTTCACCACTGTCTGCTGAGAGCTGTTTGCTCGTCACGTGAATGTGCACAGTGAAGGAAATATCTTTCAAGTTTACTGAGGATGGTGAAAGCTTTATGGATGTTTTAACTGATGCTGGGTGGATTCCTCTTTGTGCTGCTGATGGTCTGACTGTGAATATTTATGGGGCAGAAGTCAAACGACCCATATCTGCACATTTAAAATGTAAAGGACAAAGAATGGGACAGATTCAATATATCTTCACTTACTGTACTTTAATCGTCCAGAAAAATGATTAGCAATAAAATTGTTGACCTAGTTTTTGTGTCAGGTGCTTCATGATTCTCAGCTGACGACCTCAATAGTCAGTTTGCCAGGTGATGCTGTTGGTCAGTCAGTATTGTTCATGTGCAATATGATGGGCTTGAAGGAGGGGGAGGGGGGGGGGGTGTAGGCTGTAAAAGTCAGAGAGCTAAAATCACCTGCTCCAACAGTCAGATGTAAGGTGGCCTTACTACGTCCTTGTGTGTTCTGGGCCTCACACTGATAATTTCCACCATGTTCAGCTGTGATATTAGTGATGGTGAAGATTTGTCCTGATGCTTTTGGTGAGTCCTCGTCCTCCTTGTACCAGGTGTAATTAGCTGCTGGGTTAGCATCACTGCTGCAGGTCAGAGTCACTGAGCTGCCCTCCATGATCTCACTAGAGGGACTCACTGACACAGAGGGAGGCTTTGGAGCATCTGAAGGATAGTTTATATTAACACACACAGGATGAGAATACAATCAAAACACTGTCTGTGTTATTTGTTAAAGTTTAAATTTAAATTATTTCCACATTATTGTAGCTTCATGAGGAGGCGTAAACTCACACAATGTAGGAGAAGGGAAACGCTCATGTCCTTCTATAGCACAGTGATAGCTGTCTTCAGCATTAAAGTGTTGGAGGTGAAAGTATTTTTTTCGTCCAACAAGTTCATTGTTATTGTACCAAACGTAGGAAAGATGATCAGGGAGCTGACACCTGCTGTGACAGGTCAGCTCTGTCCAGGTAGAATATGGATTGGCTGTTGATCTCCTCACATGTACCTGGAGCTGAGGGGCTGTGAACAAACATGTTATTTTATTTCAACATACACACTAACATTTCAAACTGACTCTAATGAAAACGTTACCTGTGACAGACAGAGTGACTCCAGCTGAACCAGTTAAACTCCCAGTAGGTTGGTTTGTTGTGAACCTGAACTTGTACACAGCTGAGTCGCTCTCTGTCAGGTTAGAGATTCTCAGAGTGCACTTGTTGTTTCCACAGAGATACTCCACACGACCTGAATACTCCGGATCAGTCCTTAGATCAACGTAAATCCCATTACTCTCTTGAATGAACCAGAAAGTTTCCTGAACTGTAGTAACATGGTCATTCAACCTGGATGGGTATGTGTAGGTACAGGTAATGTCCACTGTTGATCCTCTGAAGGCACAGATCTCAGTAGAAGTGTAACTCACATCCCAGTCAATCTGACTCCATACCACTGTAACACAGAGCACATCAGAGAATCAGAAGATAAACTTATACATTTATAAAACTAACTCCATGTATTTTCTCTGGTGAATCAACAGTCGGCAGGTTTTCATTTTAAGATGATGACGATGCCAAGATGAGGAAACTTTCAGTTCACAAAAAACACAGGGAAGTGCCCTTTAGACTTCAGAGTGAGGGAGAAACACACTGTTGGAGGTGAGGAACATGAGGGACCTTGTAGAAGTTGCTCTTATAATGGAGCAAACTGGCCAATATGGAGGAAATGATCTGTATCTTTTATGCAGAGTCGACCAAAGATGGACGACACGTCTCCACTTCCTCCCACTCTCCAGAAATGAAGCCAAAATATCCTGGATACCAACGCTGCCATCTTTCACATTTGGAACCACAGTCTGCACAGTAGTGATCTGGAGATGGAGCCACAGTATCAAGGTCCCGCCCATACATGAGTTCGACCAATCCTGAGTCAGCCTCAGCTGTCAATCATGAAGTTTAATCTTATTTTCATTTCATCAAATAACAAATTAAAACCAAACTTATAAGAAACATGAACAACAGAGTGTGATAAGAACGACCTAAAATGACAGAAACCATCTTTGAGAAAAATGTATTTGACTTTTTAGATTGGTCCATGTCCTTCCCACTAACATGGAGGAGACAGGATGTATGTTCTATACTGCAGCCAGCCACCAGGGGGTGATCACAATGCTTTGGCTTCACTTCTGGGGAGCAGTCATTTCTTCAATCTTTATTTACACAAGCAGAATACTAGTACTAGTACTACACTAGTTTGTCAGTACTGACAGTAGTATCCCAAGAGTTCAATGTGCCCATGCAGAAAAAAGTATTTAAAGACACATGAAGTTATGGTACAACGCATTATCTCAAATACTCCAGCAGATGGTGCTGTTAGTGAAATACTGTAGATTAAACTCACACATTGACGGAGAGCGGAAATCCTTGTGTCCTTTAACAGCACAGGAAACTCTGTCTGCAGAATCAAAATATAAGGTATAAGATGCTCCTTCCTTCTTCTTCTGTTGATTCTTGTACCAGACGTAGTTCAGATGATCAGGAAGACGACAACTGCTCTGACACCTGAGCTCTGCCCAGTTATAAGAGTCAGACTTCACTGATGTGCTCACCTGCACATGCAAATCTGTGTGTGAGAATAAGGAATTCATTTTAGTCCAAACTGACAACACACACATGCATATAAAAGTGCACAGACACACTCAAGTGAACCAAACAAGATGTAGGAAATAAATGAATGAATGTTCAGATGTAAATGTTACCTGTGACAGACAGAGTGACTCCAGCTGAACCAGTTAAACTCCCAGTAGGTTGGTTTGTTGTGAACCTGAACTTGTACACAGCTGAGTCGCTCTCTCTCAGGTTAGAGATTCTCAGAGTGCACTTGTTGTTTTCACAGAGATACTCCACACGACCTGAATACTCCGGATCAGTCCTTAGATCAACGTGAATCCCATTACTCTCTTGAATGAACCAGAAAGTTTCCTGAACTGTAGTATCATGGTTATTAAATGTGGATGGGTATGTGTAGGTACAGGTAATGTCCACTGTTGATCCTCTGAAGGCACAGATCTCAGTAGAAGTGTAACTCACATCCCAGCCATTCTCACACTGTACCACTGTAACACAGAGAATCAGATTCATAACGACACCAGAGAACACTTAGTTTACTTTTTACTTTCTGTAGAAAAGAAACACATTTCCATGAGCAGCATTCCATAGCATTTCAACTGATGACTCCACACACTGATGACAATTCCTGCATCGAGAGGAGAGGAACTCAGTCATGATGATAATAATAATAATAATAATAATAATGTTTCAGACTCTGTAATATTTTGAGCTCTAGACGATAGAAACTTCTAAACAAAGATACAAATTAATACTGATGATAATTCATTCATATATTTTCTTTCTGCGTCACTTTACAGGTGGTGATCTGAAAATGAATGAATGGTTCATTTATATTTTTTACTTTCTTTCTCAAACTCACTTCAGGTGAATCAGAAGTCCGAGTGTAAAATAGAGTGAAACATGAATGTAGACGTACAGTACCTGTCACAGTGAGAAGAAGGACAACAAATCCACTCGCTGCTGCAGTTACACTCATAGTAGCTGCTGCTCTCGTCTGTGACTTCAAACAATAAAAACGTCCACAGATAAATAATGTGCACAAGATAAAACTCAGTCACATCACAGACACGTCTACCTACAACACAGAAGAGTCTGAGAATAAAGACAGATTCTGAAAGATAAAGATAAATGTAAACTGTTAAACACCCCCAACTTCCTTCCTCTTTCCACTTACATGCTTGCTGAGCCCGATGGTGAAAGATTAAACCTAAAACAAAGAAGTAACTTGTGTTTTGTACAAACTGTGAATTTCCTCATTTTACAGAGTGTTAGAAACGACTATAGTGGCTGTTCCCACCAAACCTGAATCTTCCTCAACTAAAGCTGTAAGCAGCGTTGAACAGGCCTGCCCCCCCCTCGATCCAGCCAGTTGACGCAGTGGTTTACTTTTCTCAACCGTCCGACACTGCACGATTGAGAAAGATGCTAATTCCGGCGTGGAGTGTGCAGCTGTGTACATGCTTCCTGTGTCCACTATGTGGCACCGGAGAACACACCCTGCACGCACTATGCTGCTGTATATCAAGAGTAGAACACGACATGAACATTCCTTGTAAACCGAAGGGTAATTAACACAAGGGTTACTTCCAGTGACCAGTAGGGGGCACAATGACTGTGACTGAATATGAATGATTTAAAAAAATGAACACTTGAAGATGCACCAGTGTGAGAAGAACTACCAAGAATGACAGGCACCATCTTTGAGAAAAAGGTATTTGATTTGTATACAGACATTTTTTAGTTTGGTCCATGTCCCATCCACTGACAAATGATTTGTCTTGTTCCTTGTTTTTTTTCCCATCTTCTTTTATTCTCAAGAATTCATTTAAATTAAGTTTTATTTTTTTAAAAATGAATATGGTCTTTTATTATTTGTGATTTCTTCATTTTTGCTGTGCTCATCACTCAGAGTTTTTATGCAGCCGGAACAGGAGATTAAACTGTTTGTGCTGTGTGTTTTCAAAACTGTTGATATATATATATATATATATATATATATATATATATTATTACTTATTACTGGAGATGTGAGAATATCCTTTTTTAACTAAGTCATCAGTGTCTGTTCTTTTTTGTCCAGTTTGGGCTACTGTAAAAAACATGTCTGCCTCCGTAGAGATCACTTCACATCACTGGGATTATTTTATATTCAATTTCTGCCAATAGATCATTTTCACTTAAATCTTACACACTGGACCTTTAAGATACTTAAAAATAATCAACTATGATTTCAAGATCAGAAAAGTATCAGAAACAAAACTCTTTTTTTGGAAACATGTTCAGTCTGAGCTGTTCTTGAACGTCTGTTACCAAGTGGAGAATTTAGGTGAACTGATCCCAGGCTGTCGTCAGTTCTGAAAATGTTCTGAGAATTGAATTTCAGCATCAGGGCGGCAGGAGACTGGGGATTAAGTGTAAAATCCCCAAATACCGGAACATTTGTGATTGGTCAAGTATTTTTTCCCCCAGTTATCTGAATATACATTGTGCTTCAACACATCAACATGGAGCTGAGTATTTACGTTATAGACGATAACCTTAGGAAAACGTAAACAGTGCCTGCAATGACAAAGCGTTATGTTGAATTATGGTTGTTTTTTTTTGCTCTTCTGTATGACTGCCACCTGCTGGGCTAAAGTGGAACAGCTTATTTTAGCTGTAGTTTTTCGTAAATATTGGCGAATGTCATAAATTTCACCAGGTCTTTAGAAGGTCGTGGAAACAAAGGCAAGCAACGGTCTGAAGGAACATTTTAGTTTCTTAAAAAAAGTCGAAACAAAGTACTGCAGCATTACTGGTTTTGATTGTCCAGGTACAGTCGCAAATAAACATTGACTGCATGGGATTTCAAAATGTTGTGACACACACACACACACACACACACACACACACACACACACACACACACACACACACACACACACACACACACACACACACACACACACACACACACCATTTCACCTGCCTTTGGAGTCAAGTGGTTTCCCCTGTGAGCATAAGGGACTGAGGATATTGCTCCATGTCTCCATAGATGCACTGATAATTTTACTAAATGTTTTTTTATTAATTAAAACAAGGATATAAGTAGGTGACAGGATGTGGAGGAATCTTAAAAATAAATACAATTTGTTTAAAAGTTTTGACGTCTGGGTTACAAAGATCTGCACAGGGAATATATTCCTCAATGCATTTAGGATCTGCGTCACTCTTGAATAGATTAAAGATACTGAAAATGTTATATCTAAGAAAAACTTCATGAAAAAATATCTACATTTGAGAAATCGAGCTGATTAAACTTTCACTTTTGTGTCCGTGATGTTTGTCTAATCTCGGCTCTTGAGCTCAGTCCAAGTCTCTGACTCAGGTATTTTCATGTTTGAAGCTGCAAGTTATAAAATGTTTGACATTTTTCATTCAGGCTAAATGTGGCGTTTTTAACAACTTCTACAAGTTGCTGATATATTTCAGATAAAAGTCGAGTCACCGAAGTCGTTTGGATTCATCCTCGGGGCAATTTATCCATTAGCTGTCAAGACAAGTCACTTAAAACTGAACATTCACTTCAACAATGATGCTGGAGTCTGACTGTCACCAAAGTAGGATTCATCCTGTGGGGACCATGAACAGTTGTATGAACTTCTATTCAAATCCATCCTGCAGCTGTTGAGATATTTCCATCGGGACTAAGGTGATTTCCAGACGTTGGTCTAAACAGCAGGAGGTTTTTTGACTGTGCTGTACAATGCAGCTGGATCCTCTCCAGTGTCCTGACCTCTGGTTCTGAAAGGAGATAAAACAAATAAATGATCAGGAGGTCATGGAGACGTAGCATTAAAGGAGACATATTGAGTTTCAAAGTTCTGCAAAGTTAAAAAGCCCAAAGTCTGAGCTCCTCTCCTGGTAAAACGAGCTCCTCTGCCCCACGGAAAACATGAAGCTCCTGAAACACCTCACCAGTAGTCCCGCCCGTACCTCGGCATCATCGGCAGAAGCCAGGGCTGTAGCAAACGTAGCATAAGCAGTATTTAAACATAAACAGTGGTGCGTTGAACACCTTGTGTTACGAAGTGTTGCAACAATGTTAGCGCAGGAGATCATTCTTGACGTTCTCGTGGAAAACATCTCGGAGGTAGATGATGTGGGTTAAAATACGTGTTGAATGCTTCAATACAGGCTGAATGTCACAGTCTCTGCTTCCGTCGTCTGGAACAGCAGCTTCTAACACCAGCATCTGTAGAGAACTTTAGAATCCATTGTGTCACTGCCTTTTTAAAACAGTCGCTGCTGATTGGGGAACACCTCTGACACACCCACCAAACGAGAGCCCGCTGCACACGGGTTCAAACAAACATGTCGTTCACCACGGAAACGCTAGTTAAACTATAAGAAATGATTTGAGATTGAATGTGTCCCTCGTAAAGTGAGAGTGGAGGATTTCCGACACGCACAGGAAGTGGTTAACCAATCACAACAGAGTGGGCCGGGTGACCAATCAGAGCAGAATGGGCATTATCAGGAGGGGGGGGGCTTAAAGAGACAGGAGCTAAAACCAAGTGTTTGAGACAGAGGCTGAAAAGAGGAGCTGCAGCAATAGACAGTCTGAGGAAAGTGATGTTTTCTGAACATTAAACATTTTAAAGTCACAACACTAATTAAAATGATCAAACTGAATATGAGCAGAATATGTCTCCTTTAACAAATACACATTTTTAACAAAACAAGAAAATGAAAGTGTAAAAACAAATGACTTCTATAGGATATATCTCTGTTTATGATGTTTTGTGGTGTTAGTGAGGATAATGGTCCTGAATGAAGAGCTGCTCACCTCGGGGCAGATCTGTGAAAGTTGACAGAAGCGTACGCAACCTCCTCCGCCTCCTTGTGTTTGCTGGGTTCAGCTGATCCGACGTTGGAGGAGACAGGATCCGTCTGACTCTTCATGAAGTGGACACTGGCATAGTGAAGGTCACAGTTTTCCTCAGACTCATTGGGTAGACGCTGCAAACACAAATTTGCTTTTGAATCTTGGACATGTGGCAGTATGGACAACGTTAGAGTCCAACTATAGCAGCTATTGATTTATTTAAACCACCTCCTTCTACACCAGACGTGTTTCAAGGACAGGAAACATGTGGTTCTACTAAAAACCAAAAGGAGGGAAGGTCTTCAGGTTTAATTCCAAACACTAACACTACAAACTTCTCACTTAGTGTGTCTGTGAGCCACTTGTGTGCACTTTCACATCGGTTGTGTCCAGATAAGACTACATCTGGGAGCTGGATGTTCGCGTACTGCAGCCAAGTTTGGTCGAAACAAGTTGTGTAACATCATTTAATTAGAGGTCGAGCTACACACAATATAATCCCTAGACCCCAAAACTATCTGTCAGCAAATCATTGATAAAAACTCTTTTAGCACTATATTTTGGGTGTATAGTGTGTATCATTTAATTGTGTAACACTTTAATACAACTGCAGGTCTACAGACACAGAGGCACTTAAAAAAAGAAAAGTCAGGCTCACAGAAACTAGAAGGAGCGAGAAGGAAGGGGGATAGGCCACACCCCCTTAACTCCCTTCTTTCTCTCAGTCTTGTTCCGACCAGCAACGAGTACACAACTCTCCGTCTCACCGATGCACCGCGCCCTACTCACCGACACTCAATGCAACACAGCGCTATCTCTCCAAACTCGTAACACAATTACCTCAAATTTACGTAAAAGGGCAACATACTAAATACAGATATGAAAGAACACGACTGCTCTGTGGATCAACCTTTAATTATAGAGCTGCATCCACACGCAGCCAACACTGACTTTATTTGTCCCAACGACACAGACTACGAACAGCAGTCTCACACACACTTAGTCTCAGACAGAACAACGCAAAATCAACGTGTTACACAGCCACACCCAATGGTGCTCTGCTCCACATTACAGTGCTCCACACTAAAGATATCTGAACCAATCAATACAATCTTTCACAAACTTTGACAAGATTTAAAGCAGCACATGTTACAAATCAACAAACTTAGAGCAGCATCAAGTGTCATAGTTCAGCAAAAACTGTTGAACAAACCGCACAGCACAGAAAATTATAACACTCAGCAATTTGCTTCAATGGATAGATTACCAGAAGGAAATTCAATCACCAGATGATTATTTTTACAATGGCAGTTTTGACTGTGATTTTAATAACTAGTTTTTAATCTTCACATGACAGAGAAAAGGGTTTGACGTGAGAAATAGTGGCGTTTGAAAGGATTGGACGCTGAACTGTGTCTCACCTGCTCACTGTGGTCAAGTCTGTCCCCAGGATCAGCAGATTGCTGAGAGTTTCTCTTTCTTCTGATCAATTGAACCAAATAACAAACAATATACATAATAATTGAGTTGATTTAATTTAACAGGACAGATTTTCATGAATTCATCGTACAAAGCTTTAGTGGAACAGATTTGCTCACCTGATCAGTAGGAACACGGAGAGGAGAGTCACAGCGAGGAAAACTGCAGCGGCTGATCCAATGAGTGCTGATCTCCATGATCCAGGTGAAACTATGATGAAATAACTTTTACTTTATCATTTCACGAAATCACAATACTTAAAGGTGCAGGACGAAACATTTACAAAAAGAACTTTTTGTCATGTTTGCGAAACCTGTCTCGATGTTCTGTCTGAATATAAAGACAGTTTCTTCCTAATAAAACGTGTGAAGAGCCCTGTTCAGAGTGGCCTGTTTGTGGACGTGTCTCTTAAACTGTTAATGAGCCACTGCTCCCCCTGCTGGGAGGTGTATGTGTGACGTGTGCACAGGAGCAGGGTTTTGTTTTCACCACTGTCTGTCTGCTGAGAGCTGTTTGCTCGTCACGTGAATGTGCACAGTGAAGGAAATATCTTTCAAGTTTACTGAGGATGGTGAAAGCTTTATGGATGTTTTAACTGATGCTGGGTGGATTCCTCTTTGTGCTGCTGATGGTCTGACTGTGAATATTTATGGGGCAGAAGTCAAACGACCCATATCTGCACATTTAAAATGTAAAGGACAAAGAATGGCTAAAGTCAATACACAGCTCCAGAACCTTTAAAGGTGTTAGGACTTCACATGACTCACCTGCTCCAACAGTCAGATGTAAGGTGGCCTCACTACGTCCTTGTGTGTTCTGGGCCTCACACTGATACTTTCCACCATGTTCAGCTATGATATCAGTGATGGTGAAGATTTGTCCTGATGCTTTTGGTGAGTCCTCGTCCTCCTTGTACCAGGTGTAATTAGCTGCTGGGTTAGCATCACTGCTGCAGGTCAGAGTCACCGAGCTGCCCTCCATGATCTCACCAGAGGGACTCACTGACACAGAGGGAGGCTTTGGAGCGTCTGGTGTAAAACATGCAAGATCATGAAATCAACTCAGAAATATTCATTAACCAAAGTGAAGAACTTTTCAATCTCTGGTTTTGATAAGTGCTACTTAAATATAGATGATCATTATTAACCCGGGGCGCCAGCACAGACAGAAGCAGGTACTGAGGGTTTTGTTTTCAGCCCGTGTGTGTGAATGTACAAAATAACTCAACACATGAACCAAACTTACTGAATATTATAGTGAATATTAACTTTTCAGCTGATCGGTCAAAGGTCAGAGGTCAAGATGAGCAAAGATTTGACCCAAAAGACACATTTTCCAAGATATTTCCACAAATAGCAGAGAGACTAAATCATATACTGATCAGAACATTATTCCCCATCATATAATGGATAGATGACTTATAAGTAATGTCACAAAGAAGTTAGAGATTTACATCATGCATCCTTAAAACTGCCTATCTGCTGTATTCCTGCCTCTAATAGGACTATAGAGACGACCTGAAGCTTATATACACTGAAAAATAATCTATGATCATATGATGGGAATGTCGTCACTATGAATTTAGAAAATGACGTCATATAGTGTAGCTATGCAACAACAGATGTTTTCACCCCAGTCCGTTTGTTTGATGGTTGTTGATTTTAAGCAAGATTACACAAAAACTACTGAGTCGATTAGCATGAAACTTGAAGGTAGGATGAGGTACGGGTCACGGAAGAACTTTGGTGTGAATCCAGATAAGGGGGCGGACCCAGGAACTTTCTGTAAGAATGCGTCACAGTGCTGGGTTTCATGGATATGTGGATGTTTTCTACTCACACTGGACGTCTAAGTGTAGAGACGTGGAGTTGATCCGTCCGTACTGATTCTCAGACTTGCAGGAGTAGACCCCGCTGTCCCCAGAGCTGATGGAGGAGAGACGATAAACGCCCTCTGGTCCTTGAAGCAGAGTTCGGTTCTCCTTGTACCAGGTGTAATTAGCTGCTGGGTTAGCATCACTGCTGCAGGTCAGAGTCACCGAGCTGCCCTCCATGATCTCACCAGAGGGACTCACTGACACAGAGGAGGACTGTGGAGCGTCTGGATTTACATGGATGTTAATGGAATTGAAGAGTGTTGCAGCATCTGGAATTTTGAAGATGTGCAAAACCTCTCGGCTTTTGAATATTTCAAAATATTTACTCACATTTCACATTTATTAAGATACGTTTAGACGCTGTCTTCCCCAGCGCATTCTCAGCTGTGCAGTAATATTCTCCAGAGTCAGACAACGGGATGGAGCTGAAAACCAGCTGAGCTGCTCTGTTGAGCAAAGTCTGGTTCTTTTTGTACCAGGCGTATGCAGGGGGTGGGTTAGCATCACTGCTGCAGGTCAGAGACACCGAGCTGCCCTTCAGAATGTCTCCAGGTTGACTCAGCTGCACTAAAGGAACCTTCGGAGCATCTGCAGGATATAAACAGATCTTTACATGAGAATGTGGCTTTATAGAATATAGTCTTTTAATAGTTTGCAGCCGTCCCTGGTTCTCAGCATCTTTAGAAGAGTGTTTGATTTACCTTTGGACACAGGAAGGCCCCCTTTAGTGTTTAGTAGTTTTACCGAGTAATTACTGTTTGTATTAAATACAGACTTCACAAAACTGAACATGTCACCTCTGTCTTGGGAATCACTGGGTGGGATTTGCATGAGTCCTGTTCACATACATGCAAAATCTAAAGGGTGGGGAGAATCTTTTTTATTTGCTGTATTGCTCTTAGTCTATATTCTGTTGGATATGAAAAGTGCTTTAATAACAAAGTTTGATTTGGTCTTTTCAAGGGATTTTTTTCCCCACAGTTATTAAAATATAGAGAATCACCAGGCTCAACCTTTCAAGTCTCCACACGGGACATTTTGGAGTCAACTCACACACAGGGGACGAGTGGTGATGCTCATAAGCACAGGAATAGCTGTTTTCAGGGTGAAGGAATCCCCTGAAAGTTGGAGACGTTTCCCCGTGAATTTCTCTTCCATTCTTGTACCAGACAAAGGAGGGACGACCAGAGAGAAGACAGCTGCTGTGACAAGTCAGTGTTGGACCAATCGGAGACCAGATCACCTGAACATCTGGATCTGTCAACAGGAAACACACATAGAAGCAGCTGTGGGACCCCAGTTTGAGAACCACTGAACAACACAGTGACTTAGTGTTCCTCAGTACCTGTGACAGTCAGAGTTGTGCCAGGGAAACTTCTCTCCCATTCAGACCACTGTGATTTGAATGTGAAGCGATACTGGGCTGAATCGCTCAGTCTCAGGTTCATTATTCTCAGAGTGGAGCGCCCTCGCTCTGGTTCAAGGACCTGAACACGATCTGTGAACTCTGGGTCTTTGAGTAAGTCCACAGCTTGAGGGCGATACAGCTGCTCAGTAACGAACCAGGACTTAGTGATAGGATCATAGTGACTGCTGTAACTGCAAGAGATGTCCACTGATGAGCCTTTAAAGGCACAGATGTTCCTGTCGATGTAATTCACTCTGTCGCATGAATTTCCACGGACACCTGAAAAACAAAAATCTTTTGACTATCACCATGACAACTATAATCTTTACTGCTGTATTTAACAATAATTCACAGATGGCTGTTTCCCATGTCAGGAAGTAAACAATGCAGAAAAGATGCTACATTTAGCTTTACAGTAAAAACGATGATGTTTTGAATTCCAGCTCTACATATGTGGTTGTATTTGTGATTTGCTTTCATCACCTCCACCCAGAGGTTATGTTTTCACCCCAGTCCGTTGGCTGGTTGGTGTGGTTGCACAATTACGCAACAATTACTGGAAAGATTTTGGTGCAGATCCAGGATTTTAGTTTTATTTTCTTTAGCATTGCAAGATCGTGTTTTTCAAAATTTCCACTTTTTCCCAGAATCAAATTCATGGATCTTGAGGGAAAAGATCCGACATATTTAGAGGAGTGATATCGAGGAGTGTGAAATATGGAGCAGCTTGATTGAATTGAATGGACTGTTGGGCCTTGGTGGAGGAATGTGCTCTACTACTACTGCCACTCTAGTTTGGAGTCATTCAAATTCATTGTTCAACTGCAGAATATTTATCATAAAGGTTTGATAACAAACATCTTAGGAATCAATGACAATGTTCTTTTAATATATGATATGTCAGCTGATGTGTCAGACTTTCTTTTACTCTGCATCAGCCCTCAAATCCATTTCGGACTCTAGTCAGTGTATTAGCTAAGAAGGTTAAAAGAGCAGAACATCATTGGTCATTGGAAGAAGTAAACTCACACACTGGAGCAGAGGGGAAATCCTCGTGGCCTCTCACAGCACAGGAAATGCTGTCTGCTGAATAAAAGTAGGCGTTATAAGATGTTTTTTCCTGTGTTTTTTTTCCGTTCTTGTACCAGATGTAGGACAGACTGGGAGTTGGAGGACAACTGGTTTGACACTCCACACGTGACCTTGAACAGTCCTCAATCAAGCAAGTTGATAATTCTGTGCTGATCACCTGGACACCTGTGTAAGTAAAGAAACACACACATCATTTTAGACAGAGCTGTCCACATAAACAAACCATAGATTCACTGTTTCCAACTGAAATGTTACCTGTGACAGACAAGGAGACTCCAGGTGAACCAGTAAAACTCCCAGTCGGTTGATTTGTTATGAACCTGAACTGGTACACATCCGAGTCGCTCTCTCTCAGGTCTGTGATGGTCAGAGTGCAGGCCTTGTTTCCACAGTGATACTGCACACGCCCTGTGTACTCAGAGGCTGCTCTCAGATCCACAGGTTCACTATCCTGCCCTTTAGTAAACCAGTACGTTTGCTCCACTGCAACATCAAGGTCATCTATTCTGGATGGGTGCCAGTAGGAGCAGTGTATTTGCACCTTCGATCCTTTTACAGCACAGATCTGAGTAGGAGTGCACCTCACTCTCCAGCCATTCGCACCCTGCACCACTGTAACCACAGCACAAACTAGAATTACCACCCTGCTGTAGGATGCCTCCACCAACCTGAGCATTTTCAGTCTGTGTTCCTTTTTCCAGAATCATATGAGGTCACTGTGACGTTTGAGCTTTGAAATGTGATTAGTTCATCTTTTCACTTAAATTTTGAGGAAATTCTCCAAAGGCAGACTAGAAATATCATGATCGAGAGTCCAAAACATGTTTCATGAGGCCACTGTGACCTTGACCTTCAAGCACCAAAACATCATCAGTTCATCTTTGAGTCCAAGTGATGAACATTTGTACCAAATTTGAAGAAATTCCCTCAAAGGGATCTTGAGATATTGCGTTCACAAGAATCAGACAACGAGACGACCTGAAAACAAGATGCCTGAGGTCACTGGGTGTCACCGGCACACAAACACATTTCCATGAGCAGCATTCCATAGCATTTCAACTAATGACTCCACACACTGATGACAACTCCTGCATCGAGAGGAGAGGAACTCAGTCATGATAATAATAATAATAATAATAATAATAATAATAATAAGTTGCAGACTCTTTAATATTTTGAGCTCAGGACGATAGAAACTTCTAAACAAAGATGAAAACAATAATACTGATGATAATTCATTCATATATTTTCTTTCTGCATCACTTTACAGGTGATGATCTGAAAATAATGAATGGTTCATTTATATTTTTACTTTCTTTCTCAAACTCACTTCAGGTGAATCAGAAGTCCGAGTGTAAAATAGAGTGAAACATGAATGTAGACGTACAGTACCTGTCACAGTGAGAAGAAGGACAACAAATCCACTCGCTGCTGCAGTTACACTCATAGTAGCTGCTGCTCTCGTCTGTGACTTCAAACAATAAAAACGTCCACAGATAAATAATGTGCACAAGATGAAACTCAGTCACATCACAGACACGTCTACCTACAACACAGAAGAGGCTGAGAAAGTCAAACTGTTAACACACCCAACTTCCTTCCTCTTTACACTTACATGCTTGCTGACCCGGAAGGTGTTAGATTAAACCTAAAACAAAGAAGTAACTTGTGGTTTGTACAAACTGTGAATTTCTTCATTTAACAGAGCGTGAGAAACGACTTTAGTGGCTCTTCCCACCAAACCTGAATCATCCTCAACTAAAGCTGTAAGCAGCGTTGAACAGGCCTGCCCCCCCCCCCCCCCCCCCCCCCTCGATCCAGCCAGTGGAAGCAGCAGTTTACTTTTCTCAACCGTCCGACACTGCACGATTGAGAAAGATGCTAATTCCGGCGTGGAGTGTGCAGCTGTGTACATGCTTCCTGTGTCCACTATGTGGCACCGGAGAACACACCCTGCACGCACTATGCTGCTGTATATCAAGAGTAGAACACGACATGAACATTCCTTGTAAACCGAAGGGTAATTAACACAAGGGTTACTTCCAGTGACCAGTAGGGTGCACAATGACTGTGACTGAATATGAATGATTTAAAAAAAATGAACACTTGAAGATGCACCAGTGTGAGAAGAACTACCAAGAATGACAGGCACCATCTTTGAGAAAAAGGTATTTGATTTGTATACAGACATTTTTTTGTTTGGTCCATGTACCATCCACTGACATGGAAGAGGATGGGTTTATGACAAATACTGCAGCCAGCCACCAGGGGGTGACAGATATCATTTGGCTTCACTTTGGGGGTAGCTGTCATGTTGTCCATCTTTATATTCAGTATCAAACGTGAAGTTGAGGGAAGATTAGACGTTGTAAATTTGAGTTAAAACAAATTCCTGTTTCATGGTGAAACATCAAAGTTTGACATGTCACCATGGAAACGTGAATATATAACATGAAGCTTTTTTGTGTTCCTGGATGAGCGGGTGTCACTTCTGCAACAATCTCCTGTTAAATCTTCAAAATGTACTGATGTACTTTAATCGTTCAGAAACATTATTAGCAATAAACTTGTTGACCTAGTTTTTATGTCAAGTGCTTCATGATTCTCAGCTGACGACCTCAATAGTCCTTTAAATATTATTATGGAACAATTCTTCATTAGATTTATAAATAGGACAAGACCTATATATTTGTTGACTTGTGTACTTACATTATCCAAAATATTGTTGTTGAAACCCCCCTCCAGAAAATGAATATTGGTAACCCTATCTTTTAGCTGTTCTAATATTAGTTACAACTAATTACAATTTATAATATTTGGAAGTTAATATTATTGTTATTTGTAACATTTTGACAGTAACATACATTACGGTTAGCGTTAGCCTAACCTGAGGCTAACTCTACACCTGGTTGAGCCTGGGAAATATTTTCAATTATGGGAGAAGAAGAACAACTTTCTTACTTTTACCTTTCGTGGCTTCCAAAGTGAGAAGTGAGAGAATTTGTAATCTGGGTTAACCAACCCATCAAGAAAGAAAACAAACCTTTACAAACACTGCACATGTCTATATGTTTTATTTCTTCTGGCTCCGTGATGCTGTAAAATCCACATATAAACAACAGATTCATGTTGTGTTTCTTCAGTGTTTGGTGACTGTGCTGTACACTGCAGATGAATCGTCCCCCTCTTCTTCACGTCTTGTTCTGTGAAGGGCAGAATAAACCACTCACACCCACAGTTTTTAACCTCAATAAGTGTAGTGATGAAAATGTTCACGTGTGGAGCTGCTCACCCTGTTGCACTGTCAAATCGAACAGCGCTGTATTCAGCCTCCTCCTCCTTGTCTTCCTCAGTTTCTCTCTGGGGTTGAACTCAACCTATGGTGGAGTAGATGGCATCTGCCCGGTTCTGGGTGAAGCAGACGCTGGCGTAGTGGACGTCATCGTGCGGCTCTGCTGGTCGTGTGTGTGCCGCAGCTGAAATCTGGTGGTACAGTAAAATACTAGTTGGGATCAGGCAGGAATCTGTGTCTTACTCTTTAACTTTGTTGGGTTCTGAGAGTTTCTCTTTGTTGTGGGCCTGATCCTACTCTGCTGAATCAAACTGTGATGGCAGCAGTGACCTTGGAGCTTTCTGTTTTTCCCTGCTGGTCACCAGCTCATCTTCTAAACAGATGAACCCGGTGTCACCACCATGAAACATTCACTTTACATTTTACTCCCTAACTAGAATTACTGCCCTTCGGTTGTGCGCCTCCTCCAACCAGTGCAGTTTTAATACTCATACATTTATTTCTTGCCTCATATGAGACCATCGTGACAAAATCCAATCTGTTCATCTTTGAGTCAAAGTTTCAAGAAATTCCTTAAAGGCAGATTTGAGATATCATGTTCAAAAGGCCCAGAACATGTTGGTGTGGCCACTGTGGCCTTGACCTTTGACCAATCAGGTCATTCATGAGTGTCAGTGAACATTTGTGCCAAATTTGAAATGATTCTCTCAATCTGTTTATGAGGCTAAAAATGGTTTAGGGAGGTCACAGTCACCTTGACCTTTGACCTCCACAGTCGCCATCGGACAGACGGACAACCTGTAAACATAACGCCTCCGGCCATTGGCTGTCGCCGGCACAGAGGCATAAGAGATCCAGTCAGTTTCTCCCTCATGGAGTTTAAGCTTTTTGTTAGAGTAAAGGAATATGACCTCCCAAGACATTCATGGTCTGACCCTTCTCATCAAATCACAAGAACGCCACCGGTTAATGAGGCAGCCTTGAAGAGTGGAGATCAAGTGCTTTTAAATGAAACTATTCATTTACCTGCGCTCTGTCTTTTGGTCTCTCACTGCACTCACGCTGTTGTGTGAAGGACTTGTTTCGTCTAGATGGGAGGAAAGAAATAAACAGTTGGATGAACTAGAAAACTCCTCCAGAGAAATTTTGAATGTGTGCCCAGTGCTTGACTGCTGGTTTGAAAGAATGTTTCAGTTTGAGAGAGAGAGAGAGTCAACCCCTAACCCTAACCCTAACCCACCTGCTAATCCAAACCAAGTGATGAACATTTGTACCCGATTTGAAGAAACTCCCTCAAAGGGATCTTGAGATATTGCGTTCACAAGAATCAGACAACGAGACGACCTGAAAACAAGATGCCTGAGGTCACTGGGTGTCACCGGCACTGAGGCATAACAATATCTAGAAACTCAGAATAACATCATCTCTACGCAGAGCAGAGACTAAAGTGACATCTTCAAGATAATTGTTTTGTCCAATCAATGATCAAAACTTCACAATTACTCAAAGTAATTTAAGAGAAATGCAGGAAAACCCCAAACATTAAGAAGCTGGAACCATGACAAAGACTGGAACAATTATTCAAACACTTTTCATACAAACACGATATAACACAAAGTGCTTTCCTGTAAATGTAGATGTACCTGACACAGAAAGAAGGAAGATGACAAAGCAACTCGCTGCTTCTCTCAAACCCATCGTTGCTTCACACGTCTCTGTGGTGCAGCCACATCAGCAGCTAGATTCCACCCTTGAGAAACGATGTTTGTCAGCCAGTCACGATGACAGATAGAAATCATAGATCAGTTAAGACCTTGGCTTCCTTCCTCTTTACATCATTAACATGCACGAACGGACAAACACCAGTAAATCCCCTTGTTAAAATGAAGAAATGTTATTTTATTTTGGAAATCATGTGTGAACTTATTCAAATATATTTCATGCAAATAACAGTGAGAGTAGTTCTGCAGCCTGACAGTGAATCTAACACTTTCTTTACTTTCTTGAGACTGGACTTAAAAAATCATGTTGAATTATTCTTTCTTTTAACCTCATGTTAGAAGTCAGTTCCTGTTTATTTACAGCTCCAGTCCATATGAAGACTGGGTCATAACAATACATTGTAAAAGGTCATAATTATGCAAACTTACATTACTTTAGTGTTCTTTACTCATTTCTCACAAGGATTCAACTCATGTGAGTCAAACTTGTTTTGTCTGATACACGTGTAAAACTGTTCACTTGTGTAGACTGGACTTCATGAGCTCATGCACAGGTGCACGTGAGCAGTAGAGCGACACAGGAACTATCGACTGTTGGGTTAGATGGGCGGAGCCTCCCACTGTGCTCTGGTTGTGCGTTAACGTGGAGTCGGAATAATCAGAAGAATTAGTTCCCGACTGTGAAATTCACATGAACTCCACCTCAGCTCTGGAACTGATTGTTCTGATTAGTCTGATACTACATTAAAGCACAAGCAGAACGTGGAGAGAGATCGTTTTTGTTTAGAAACGCAGTTATATGGTTGTAGCCTGAGTAAACACAACTATTCAGTTAAATCAGATGAGCTGGTTTTACTTTGAGAGTTAACTTCACCTGCCGTTTTTAAGTTGGACAAATCTGACAACATTTTGTAAATACAGTTTTAAAGTCAAATTAATAAGTAAATATGAAGTATATTAATTTACTTACCTTTTTCAACTTGGATCAACTTTGTGGTCTGGGTGTATTGTGAGAACTAAAAGTCAAAGTGTTCCACATCCACAATGTCCCATGGCTGCTTTTTCATCAGTTAATAAAATCAGTCAGACAAATATGAAATCAGTTTTAATTTAGAAAGTGCTTTAAAAAGTATTATAGACTGTTACTGTTCTTACAGTTGTGCTGTAACTTACAAAATAGGGTTTTCAATTACAACAGTCAGTCTGTGACAGTGGTCAGTGCTCTCCACACTGATTGGACATTCATTCAGTTTAGACTTGTGTCCTGCACCTAAAGCTTAAAAGGACAAACTCTGATTATTGCCTTTACTGTATCAAGGTGGCCCCTCCTGGCCCCACCTGGCCCCCCTTAGCAGCTCCACTGCACTGAGGCCATTACTCCGCAGGTCAACAAGTGACTTTGATCCTCTGATGTTTTCTAATCATCACATTTAGAACTGAACTTTATAAAAACCTGCTGAATTCATATTTATGTTCCTGGATGAACGGGGCGTCGCTTCTTCTGCAACAAAGAAGTTAAAACACTGTGTTACGTCGGAATCTGTGGGAGGAACTCTTCTGTCTGCAGGAGTGTGTGTGTGTGTGTGTGTGTGTGTGTGTGTGTGTGTGTGTGTGTGTGTGTGTGTGTGTGTGTGTGTGTGTGTGTGTCTCTGTGTGTGTGTGCGTGTGCGTGTTGGTCTCTGTCCCTCTTCACACAAACTGATAACCACATGTATTTAGTTATTAATCGATGATGTCGGATCATGACTCCGGATGGTTCTCTCACTTTAACCCTGATGTCCTGACTGTGTCACGTCACGTCTCGTGTTGTGTCGCAGGTTTAAACATGTGTCTCATAAACTCTAAAGCGAATCAAACCAACACAAAGTAAACGTCAGTCCTGTAGGTGTCCTGATAACTTGTGATCAGTGCTGGTGTTTAATGTTAAAGTGTAAAGTGAGCGCAGGTCAGAGGAGGAGTGAGGAGGAAGCAGACTCCGACAGAGACTCCGAGTCGCGATGCTTCTAAGAATGGAGAAATGTCCACAGCTCCAGTGCTCAGCTCTGTGCAGGAGACGTGGAGGGAGGGAGGGTACAGAGACTAGTCTAATCTCCCCACCTGATATTTAGATGTTTTTAATATATTTCAATATATTTGTTTGACAGGGAAGCTGTGCGCAAACAGGAATATAATATTCATGTATTTAAAAAAGGGCACTTTCTCTCGAGGAAGGAAAAGGGCAGTGGCTCAAGCCCCCTTTGGTGTCTATGTGTGCACATGCCAGCCTCCATCAATTCAATCTCCCTAAATTCAATCAAGCTGCACCAGAGTTCAATCACTCATAGAAACCAGTCCTCTAAATGATCCTGACTGTTTTCATCAGTCTCACAATTATAAAGAAAGTGATACAAACATGCTCCTGGCTCCGCCCCTTTATCAGGATTCCTGCCCAAATTTGATGAGTTTGTGGAAAAATCGTTTTTTAGTTTTCTGGTGTAATTCTGCTGAAAAACAAATAAACAAATAGATAAGGAGTGAAAACAAAAGACCAAAAACATTTATTTAAGAAAGAATCATAAAATCACGATACATAATAATTCATTATCCATGTAATAACCACATTAATATCATGTACGAGATGAGTCACGTGGTGTTACCACAGCCTCAAAGGCTCATCACCAAGACGTCCAACATAGTTCAGAGGGTAACAGCAAAAAAAAGTCAATTTATTGCAAAAAAGACAACAACTTCAACAACAGGCCGGCAAAATGGACAAAAGAAGGAAAACCCAACACACCAACCCACAAAGGGTCGTAGCACCTGAGAATCTTCCTTCAACCTAAACCAACATCAGAACTAAAGCTCACAGAAATAAAGCTGCGAAAACTGGACGACTGGACCCATCAGAAAAGAAAAAGAAAAGAAACAACACAACAATGCTCTTGCTCTAAAGGTCATGCTATACAAACTGCTGCTGCAACCGGGGATGGAAAGATAGAGACTTCCTGTTCCCTCTTACATACTTTCATCAACCAATCACAGTGCACCTGAGGAGAAAAGAAAACAGGAAACCATGAGTAGAAAGGAAATGTGTGGGTGGTTTACCTCTTTATTAAAAAGCGTGGTCTTTTAGTTTGAGAGCTGGACTTGCACGTTCAGATTTCGTGGTGTTTTTACTCAACACCCTGCGCTTGCACTCACACAGCTCCTGCTGGTGCTTAGATTTGCTCTGCTTGTGCTCAAACCCTGCGCTTGCACTCAGATATTTTGTTGCTTGGACAGATTTCCTGTATTTAATAACTATACACTATGGTTTCTGTAAAACTTGCTTGTACGGATGTACTGTGAAGTCGTCCATCTTGGTTATGTTTGTCACAGTGGCTCTGACCTGAGGCTTCACACCAGGTCTTCCTGCTCCTCTGTGTCTTCTGTCTGTGCTGCAGCAGCGACGTTCTCATACTCAGGACAGTTGTGTGACTGATGGGGGAGAGATGAGAAAATATTAAGCCTCACTGGACTTTATTCATGAAACCTGCATATAATCACAGTTTATTCAAAATAGTTTGAACGTTGTTGCGCCCCCTGTCCATTCGTTTGTTTGTTCATCAGCAGGATTACACAAAAACTGCTAAACTGATTTCCACAAAACTTGGTGGAAGGATGGGACATGGGCCAAGAAAGAAGTGTCAACGTGACGTCACCCATTGGTTTGTGAGCTGCCATTTTGAAGCCTCCATTTTTGACATTTTGTTCAGCGCCATCTTGGTTTTTTGAAACCAGAAGTAACCATATTTGGAAGGGAGGGGGTGGAGCCTGACTCAGGGCCCAAGGACACTGCCCACCCACCTAAACCTGCGACCTGCACCCAGTACTAGCTGTCAATCACACGGTATCCATGCCCCAATGCCTGCGGTGCTTTATGGTCTATTTGACTCTAAGTGGATCATTCACTTCACTTTCTAGACCCAGAGTCTACGTCCATTTTAATATACGGTCAATGGAAAGAACCTTTTACATTTTGGGGCAGATTCAGACAAAGTAGCTGATCCAAGAAATGTTTTATCTCTTTCTCTAACATAGTGAGATGAAAACAGTGATATGGAGTCATTCTTTTGGCCTCACTGTCTCTCACCTTCATCATCTCCACAGCTTCCTTCGCTTCTGATTTCAAGCTCAGAGTTTTCTTCATCCTGGATCGAAAACAACAACAAACACAACATTTCACAAAATGAACTTCATAAGACTGAAACTAGTGTTTGAAGACATTTGAAGAAGACAGTAAAAGAGTAGAGGGTGAACTGATGGATTTGTATGTTTTACCTCGTCCACAGAGTCAAGACAAGCACTTGTACCAGCATGACCACCAGAGTCAGCCTGATGATATTCATGATTATCACTGACTTCCCTAGACAACAGACAGGAGACATGAGCAGTGTGGTTAGACTGATGACTCAGTTTGCCAGGTGATGCTGTTGGTCAGTCAGTATTGTTCATGTGCAATATGATGGGCTTGATATACAGCTGTGACACATCTGGAAATCCTGAGCATGCATGGTTTAAGGCTCTGGTGCAATGAAAAGGAGGGGGGGGGGGGGTAGGCTGTAAAAGACAGAGTCCTAAAATCACCTGCACCAACAGTCAGATGTAAGGTGGCGTTACTACGTCCTTGTGTGTTCTGGGCCTCACACTGATACTTTCCACCATGTTCAGCTGTGATATAAGTGATGGTGAAGATTTGTCCTGATGCTTTTGGTGAGTCCTCGTCCTCCTTGGACCAGGTGTAATAAGCTGCTGGGTTAGCATCACTGCTGCAGGTCAGAGTCACCGAGCTGCCCTTCATGATCTCACCAGAGGGACTCACTGACACAGAGGGAGGCTTTGGAGCGTCTGGTGTAAAACATGCAAGATCATGAAATCAACTCAGAAATATTCATGAACCAAAGTGAAGAACTTTTCAATCTCTGGTTTTGATCATTGCTTCTTAAATATAGATGATCATTATTAACCCGGGGCGCCAGCACAGACAGAAGCAGGTACTGAGGGTTTTGTTTTCAGCCCGTGTGTGTGAATGTACAAAATAACTCAACACATGAACCAAACTTACTGAATATTATAGTGAATATTAACTTTTGCAGCTGATCGGTCAAAAGTCAGAGGTCAAGATGAGCAAAGATTTGACCCAAAAGACACATTTTCCAAGATATTTCCACAAATAGCAGAGAGACTAAATCATATACTGATCAGAACATTATTCCCCATAATATAATGGATAGATGACTTATAAGTAATGTCACAAAGAAGTTAGAGATTTACATCAAGCATCCTTAAAACTGCCTATCTGCTGTATTCCTGCCTCTAATAGGACTATAGAGACGACCTGAAGCTTATATACACTGAAAAATAATCTATGATCATATGATGGGAATTTCGTCACTATGAGTTTAGAAAATGACGTCATATAGTGTAGCTATGCAACAACAGATGTTTTCACCCCAGTCCGTTTGTTTGTTGGTTGTTGATTTTAAGCAAGATTACACAAAAACTACTGAGTCGATTAGCATGAAACCTGAAGGTAGGATGAGGTACGGGTCAGGGAAGAACTCAGGAAAGTTTGGTGTGAATCCAGATAAGGGGGCGGACCCAGGAACTTTCTGTAAGATTGCGAGACAGTGCTGGGTTTCATGGATATGTGGATGTTTTCTACTCACACTGGACGTCTAAGTGTAGAAACATGGAGTTGATCCGTCCGTACTGATTCTCAGACTTGCAGGAGTAGACCCCCCTGTCCCCAGAGCTGATGGAGGAGAGACGATAAACGCCCTCTGGTCCTTGAAGCAGAGTTCGGTCCTCCTTGTACCAGGTGTAATTAGCTGCTGGGTTAGCATCACTGCTGCAGGTCAGAGTCACTGAGCTGCCCTCCATGATCTCACCAGAGGGACTCACTGACACAGAGGGAGGCTTTGGAGCGTCTGTATGTGTGAAAACAGAATGATGATAACAGATGACAGACATTGTGTTTAACATTTGGGGACATATATGATATGATGTGTTAAAGTCAAAGGTGCTCAGGTGAGTGGAGTCACTGAGTTACAACAGCAAGGTTGTTAAACTGACACAGGTAAATTCTTCTTGTTGTTAAGTGAGAGGTTCTTTTCAATGATTTCCTGTTGCACTACTGTTTCCAGACTCCCCTGAATGTCCACAGATTTCCAAACCATCGTCCAGTTTGTAACGTGGACTTAAACGTGACATATTCTGACCCTTTTCCACAATTAGACAGAGTTTCTACCTAATAAAACGTGTGAAGAGCCCTGTTCAGAGTGGCCTGTTTGTGGGCGTGTCTCTTAAAATGTTAATGAGCCACTGCTCCCCCTGCTGGGAGGTGTATGTGTGACGTGTGCACAGGAGCAGGGTTTTGTTTTCACCACTGTCTGTCTGCTGAGAGCTGTTTGCTCGTCACGTGAATGTGCACAGTGAAGGAAATATCTTTCAAGTTTACTGAGGATGGTGAAAGCTTTATGGATGTTTTTACTGATGCTGGGTAGATTCCTCTTTGTGCTGCTGATGGTCTGACTGTGAATATTTTTGGGGCAGAAGTCAAACGACCCATATCTGCACATTTAAAATGTAAAGGACAAAGAATGTGACAGATTCAATATCTCTTCCCTTAATAACCTGTGTTTCACTCACATGTCACAGTAATAGAGATGTTTGCTGAACTCCTTCCCAGCTCATTCTCAGCTGTGCAGTAATACTCTCCAGAGTCTGACGACCGGATGGAGCTGAGGACAAATTGTGTCTCTTCACTGAGAGGTTGAACTTTTTTATCTCCACTTCTCTTGTACCAGGTGTATTTAGCTGCTGGGTTAGCATCACTGCTGCAGGTCAGAGTCACTGAGCTGCCCTCCATGATCTCACCAGAGGGACTCACTGACACAGTGGGAACCTTTGGAGCATCTGAAGGATAGTCTATATTAACACACAGGAGGAGAATACAATCAAAACACTGTCTGTATTATTTGTTAAAAGTTTAAATTTAAATTATTTCCACATTATTGTAGCTTCAAGAGGAGGCGTAAACTCACACAATGTAGGAGAAGGGAAACGCTCATGTCCTTCTATAGCACAGTGATAGCTGTCTTCAGCATTAAAGTGTTGGAGGTGAAAGTATTTTTTTCGTCCAACAAGTTCATTGTTATTGTACCAAACGTAGGAAAGATGATCAGGGAGCTGACACCTGCTGTGACAGGTCAGCTCTGTCCAGGTAGAATATGGATTGGCTGTTGATCTCCTCACATGTACCTGGAGCTGAGGGGCTGTGAACAAACATGTTATTTTATTTCAACATACACACTAACATTTCAAACTGACTCTAATGTAAATGTTACCTGTGACAGACAGAGTGACTCCAGCTGAACCAGTTAAACTCCCAGTAGGTTGGTTTGTTGTGAACCTGAACTTGTACACAGCTGAGTCGCTCTCTCTCAGGTTAGAGATTCTCAGAGTGCACTTGTTGTTTTCACAGAGATACTCCACACGACCTGAATACTCCGGATCAGTCCTTAGATCAATGTGAATCCCTTTACTCACTTGAATGAACCAGAAAGTTTTCTGAACAGTAGTATCAAGGTAATTCCACCTGGATGGGTATGTGTAGGTACAGGTAATGTCCACTGTTGATCCTCTGAAGGCACAGATCTCAGTAGAAGTGTAACTCACACCCCAGTCAATCTGACTCCTTACCACTGTAACACAGAGCACATCAGAGAATCAGAAGATAAACTTATACATTTATAAAACTAACTCCCTGTATTTTCTCTGGTGAATCACCAGTCGGCAGGTTTTCATTTTAACCCTTCTGTTGTCCCTGCTTCCCCCGGCTTTTGGCCCCCTCACATAGCCCACCACATATTAGCACGCACACGTAGTGCAATAGACAAGTGGGCAGCCCTTCCAGATGTATTTGTTACACCCGCGGCACACGGTGTGAGTTTTACAGTCCTTTTTCCTGGGGCATATGTGACACCTCTTCCTCTTACTCGCCCCGAGCGGGGCTGCTGCGGCGGCGACTAGGGCTAGGGAGGAGGCCGGACGCTCGGGTCGAGCGTCGCCGTTGTGGTCAAGAGCTCTCCGTGCGGCGACGGCGGCGGCTTTCAACGGGCTTCACAACCGCCGCGGGCGCTTCCGTGCGGGGCATGTGCTCCCTTCATGCGATGAACGGAGTCACAGCCGCCAAATTTGTCCGTGGCGCGTCTCACTCGTCTCGCGGTCGTCGAAGCGCAGCAGTCTGAGTACGTGTGGAAGAGTTTTAGGGGCATCATGGCACGAAATATCGCCCAGCCGCTCTCGAAGTCCCACAGGCTGGCGGCGGCCTCGCCCCCGGGACCTGTACACGCCGGCTAAGATCAGCAGCCCTACGTAGGCACGCAGGTCGGTCTCGTCCATCCCTTTCCAGTCGTCGCCGTATTTTCGACGACCTTCCCGATTTGTCATCTCCAGGATGATGTTCTCTACCGTCGGCGTGACGAACAGGTGGAACTTCGAGGCTAGGTCACGGGCGCGGGACGTCGCGTGCATGGTGGGGACCGGGGGGACCCCGATGGGCGTAGCGGCGGCGCATTGAGCCGCAGCAGAGGAGGAGGAGGAGGAGCAGCGGCCCTCCTCTTGGTCGTACGCCCTCGAGGACCATGTTATTTCTCCGTTTCTTGACAGGAAGGTCTCTCTTTCCACGAGTCCGGTGGTGGTGGTGGTGCCGTGGTCTTGTCCTTCTTCTTCTTCTTCTTCTTCTTCTTCTTCTTCTCCCGAGGATGAGCACGATGACGAATCTGCAGCAGCATCACACATTGGGTCTTCGTCTTCGTCTTCGTCTTTGTCGTCTCGGTCTTCTTCTCTGTCTTCTTCTCGGTCTTGCTCTTCCGCGTCCTCTTCGGGTTCAGAGGATTGTTGCTGGGAGAACAGCTGTTGGAGAACCTGTTCTCTGGTGAAACGCGCTTGACGTGACATCGTGACCTGGTCAGGGAGAACGGCACACGGAGAAAAACACCGGCTTCTCTGTGGGGTCTCAATGACCCCAGGAGAATTGGATAATGACAATCCGTGGGTCACCCTAACCCTAACCCTGACCGGCCAGGGCTTGCAGATGATCACACGCATGAACGCACTCACACACACACACACACACACACACACACACACACACACACACACACACACACAGACACACACACACTCTGGGTCAATCCGACCCAGGAACAACACGAGGGTTAAGATGATGACGATGCCAAGATGAGGAAACTTTCAGTTCACAAAAAACACAGGGAAGTGCCCTTTAGACTTCAGAGTGAGGGAGAAACACACTGTTGGAGGTGAGGAACATGAGGGACCTTGTAGAAGTTGCTCTTATAATGGAGCAAACTGGCCAATATGGAGGAAATGATCTGTGTCTTTTATGCAGAGTCGACCAAAGATGGACGACACGTCTCCACTTCCTTCCACTCTCCAGAAATGAAGCCAAAATATCCTGGATACCAACGCTGCCATCTTTCACATTTGGAACCACAGTCTGCACAGTAGTGATCCGGAGATGGATCCACAGTATCAAGGTCCCGCCCATACATGAGCTCGACCAATCCTGAGTCAGCTTCAGCTGTCAATCATGAAGTTTAATCTAATTTTCATTTCATCAAATAACTAATTAAAACCAAACTTATGAGAAACATGAACAATAGAGTGTGATAAGAACGACCTAAAATGACACAAACCATCTTTGAGAAAAATGTATTTGACTTTTTAGATTGGTCCATGTTCCATCCACTAACATGGAGGAGACAGGATGTATGTTCTATACTGCAGCCAGCCACCAGGGGGCGATCACAATGCTTTGGCTTCACTTCTGGGGAGCAGTCATGTCTTCAATCTTTATTTACACAAGCAGAATACTAGTACTAGTACTACAGTAGTTTGTCAGTACTGACAGTAGTATCCCAAGAGTTCAATGTGCCCATGCAGAAAAAAGTATTTAAAGACACATGAAGTTATGGTACAATGCATTATCTCAAATACTCCAGCAGATGGTGCTGTTAGTGAAATACTGTAGATTAAACTCACACATTGACGGAGAGTGGAAATCCTCGTGTCCTTTAACAGCACAGGAAACTCTGTCTGTACGATGAAAAGTATCTGAATAAGATGCTCCTTCCTTCTTCTTCTTCTGTTGATTCCTGTACCAGACGTAGTTCAGATGATCAGGAAGACGACAACTGCTCTGACACCTGAGCTCTGCATTGTTATAAGAGCCAAACTTCACTGATGTGCTCACCTGCACATGCAAATCTGTGTGTGAGAATAAGGAATTCATTTTAGTCCAAACTGACAACACACACATGCATATAAAAGTGCACAGACACACTCAAGTGAACCAAACAAGATGTAGGAAATAAATGAATGAATGTTCAGATGTAAATGTTACCTGTGACAGACAGAGTGACTCCAGCTGAACCAGTTAAACTCCCAGTAGGTTGGTTTGTTGTGAACCTGAACTTGTACACAGCTGAGTCGCTCTCTCTCAGGTTAGAGATTCTCAGAGTGCACTTGTTGTTTCCACAGAGATACTCCACACGACCTGAATACTCCGGATCAGTCCTTAGATCAACGTGAATCCCATTACTCACTTGAATGAACCAGAAAGTTTCCTGAACTGTAGTATCATGGTTATTAAATGTGGATGGGTATGTGTAGGTACAGGTAATGTCCACTGTTGATCCTCTGACGGCACAGATCTCAGTAGAAGTGTAACTCACATCCCAGCCATTCTCACACTGTACCACTGTAACACAGAGAATCTGATTCATAACGACACCAGAGAACACTTAGTTTACTTTTTACTTTTTGCAGAAAAGAAACACATTTCCATGAGCAGCATTCCATAGCATTTCAACTAATGACTCCACACACTGATGACAATTCCTGCATCGAGAGGAGAGGAACTCAGTCATAATTGTCATGGCAATTTTCTATTAATCAAACACAAAGTCATACAGTTGTCTTTCGGTAAATTTAATTCTACATCTGCAGATGGACTCACCATACACATCACCTGGCGTGAAATGTACAATGAGCAAAGAACACAGTAGAATTGGAATACTTATAGCTCACAGCCCCCTCCCACTAGCTAAAGAGAAGTTATTCATCAGCTTCTTTGATGTTTCATTACGGTGGGGGACGTCCTGGCTTCATCTCTGGCCCAGATCCCTGCAGTGACTCCTTTTGTGAAATCCTAAAACCATTTGCTCAGAGACACTAAAGGTTTCAAGCTTCCCGAGGGCATCCCTGGACAATAATCGTAAACCCTTAGTTTAAACTCACATCTGTTCATTTAGATAAACACGTCTGTTCATCCATTAATCATTACCCAAGATCAGAATTTCCAACACATGATGATAATAATAATAATAATAATAATAATAATGTTCTAGACGATAGAAACTTTGAAACAAAGATACAAATTAATACTGATGATAATTCCTTCATATATTTTCTTTCTGCATCACTTTACAGGTGGTGATCTGAAAATGAATGAATGGTTCATTTATATTTTTTCTTTCTTTCTCAAACTCACTTCAGGTGAATCAGAAGTCCGAGTGTAAAATAGAGTGAAACATGAATGTAGACGTACAGTACCTGTCACAGTGAGAAGAAGGACAACAAATCCACTCGCTGCTGCAGTTACACTCATAGTAGCTGCTGCTCTCGTCTGTGACTTCAAACAATAAAAACGTCCACAGATAAATAATGTGCACAAGATGAAACTCAGTCACATCACAGACACGTCTACCTACAACACAGAAGAGTCTGAGAATAAAGACAGATTCTGTAAGAGAAAGATAAATTTAAACTGTTGAACACCCCCAACTTCCTTCCTCTTTCCACTTACCTGCATACTGAGACCTGATGGTGTTAGATTAAACTGTGGTTAACGAGTGTGAGAAACAACTTTAGTTGCTGTTCATACCAAACCTGTATCATCCACATCACAACATCTCACTGACACAAGAAAGACAAATTTAAGGAGACTTGAGAAAAACTGGGATGTTTTTAATCTCATCTGTTCAGTGTCTCATTAAGATGCAATAAAGATTGACATGAAAAAGACAAATTAAAGAAAGATTCAAAATTTAACCGGAAAATAAACTGCCATTAATACAGTAAGTGAGATTAAAATATAGTAAGAGTTTCAAAACAAAAGCAAAAATTAGAACAAATGAGCTTCACAATATAATGTAAAAATAAAAATATATTAACAGAATAAAAAAAAAAATTTTAATGATCCCGAAAGAAAATCTGCTTTGTTGCAAAACTGTACATCACAAAGTTAGAAAAGAGGAAGTTGTGAGTGAACAACAAATGAAATAAACAAGACTATAAATATGAATAATGTTTTGAAGAACTCTCTCCTGAAGAAACCCACCCTCAACCCGTCTGAAGTTAACAACTACAGACCTGTCTCTCTCCTTCCGTTTCTTTCCAAAACTCTCGAGCGAGCTATCTTTAATCAACTCTCCTCCTATCTTCACCAGAACAACCTTCTTGACCCTCACCAGTCTGGTTTCAAGGCACTCAACTGAGACTGCCCTCCTTGCTGTCTCTGAGCAACTTCACACTGCTAGAGCAGCTTCTCTCTCTGCTGTCCTTATTCTTTTAGACCTTTCTGCTGCATTTGACACAGTGAACCACCAGATCCTTATTTCCTCCCTTCAGGACTTGGGTGTCTCAGGCTCTGCTCTCTCCCTGCTCTCATCCTACCTCAACAACCGCACTTACGGGATAACTTGGAGAGGATCTGTGTCTGAACCTTGTCCTCTCACTACTGGGGTCCCTCAAGGTTCCATCCTGGGTCCCCTCCTCTTCTCTCTTTACACCAACTCTCTCGGCTCTGTCATTCACTCACATGGCTTTTCCTACTGTGATGGAAATTCATCTTGAGATTTGAAATAATGAGATTCTCAGACTGGAGTTGCCTTTGAGTCTTTTTAATAGTAAGCTCTGCAGAGGTTACACAACAAGCACGGGTGCTCAAAGTGGAACTGCCCCAAAGTTCACAAAAGCCAGAACTTCTACAAAGAGGCATTTCAGAAAACATAACATGAAAAAAAGACATGAAATCATCATCTGTGTCTATCTGCTGTGTCCGTCCGCTGTAGCAGTTGGAAGAAAACATCACAGAATAAGGGCAGACACCCTGTTTGTCAAGGTCACAGCAGTGAGACACCGCCAAATAAGGGTTCCATCCTGTCAGGTAGACAGTATCACAGCAGTGAGACACCTGGTCAGTGGAATTTTCCATTACACTACCATAGCTATGCTGATGACACCCAACTAATCCTCTCTTTTCCCCAATCTGAAACACAGGTAGCAGCACGAATCCATGCCTGTCTGACTGAAAATTAACCTTGACAAGACTGAACTACTTTTCCTTCCAGGGAAAGGCTCCTCCCACCCACGACCTGACTATTAACTTTGACGACTCCGTGTTAGCCCCCACTCAGACTGCTAGAAACCTGGGTGTGACACTCGACAGCCAACTCTCCCTTACTGCCAACATTACTGTAACAACACGTTCGTGTAGATTCATGCTGCACAACATCAGGAGAATACGCCCCCTTCTCACTCAGAAGGCGGCGCAGGCGCAGGCTCTGGCTCTGGTCCAGGTTCTGGTCCAGGCTCTGGTCACCTCACACCTAAACTACTGCACCTCCCTCCTGGCAGGTCTACCTGCTAGTGCCATTCGACCTCTGCAGCTCATCCAGAATGCAGCAGCTCAACTGGTCTTTGACCTAAATTCACTCACACTACTCCGCTCCCTTCACTGGTTACCAGTAGCTGCCCGCATCCGTTTCAAAACATTAGTACTTGCGTACCGTGCTGCGAACTGGTCGGGTCGTCTACATCCAGGACATGGTCAAATGTTACACCCCAAACCGTTCACTCCGCTCTGCATCTGCCAATCGGCTTGTTGCTCCCTCACTGCGAGCTAAACACTCATCAAAATCACGACTGTTTGCTGTCCTGGCTCCTAAATGGTGGAATGAGCTCCCCATTGACATTCGGACATAAGAAAGTTTACACATCTTCCGCCGCAAACTAAAAACACACCTCTTCCGACTATACCTTGAATAACATTTTTAAAACAAACAATTTAGTAGCACTTAAAATGGCACTTACTTATAGCACTTTGTAGTTTTGTTTTTTTGAAGAAATTGTACTTTCTCTATTCTTGTTGTTTTGGGTTTGTACCCTCATGGTTGATGCACTTATTGTAAGTCGCTGGATAAAAGCGTCAGCTAAATGAAATGTAATGTAATGTAATAATGAAGAAAAAGAAAAAGTATAATTAACATCAGTCTCCTAAAGGTGCAGCAAACAAACTAATTATGTTACTAAAATTACCAAAACTAATATTATAATAATGAATCAATAATCCTAATGAAGAATAAGTGATAATGTATAATCTTTTTTGTATAACTTATAAACCTGGATCACAGCAGAACAACATTATTCTGTTCGTAACAACATTCGAGCTTCACACCCTGAGAGAGACGTCAGAGGAAAATGGCCGCCGTGTGAACATGGTGGATTAAAACACACCTAACTCCTTCTTCTTCACGTGTTTAACACGTGATGTGAGAAATACCACAAAACACTAAAGTGAAATCAATGGGCCTGATGCAAACTTTGAACAGACACCAGAGGCAACACAGCTCATCTGGTGTCAGCAGTTCACTTTGTGTTAACGGTCAAATTCAAGGCGTTCATCACGTAAGTAGCAGCTCACATCCACATGAGACGTGGTCCCTCCAGTCCTCAGAGGAAATGAGTACAACTACTGATCGGCTGATGATGGAAACGCTGGAAACAATAGTGTAGAAACAGAAAGAAGTGAAAGCGACAGAATCCTCTCTGTGGTTTTATCAGTAAAACTATTTACTACCATCTAGTGGCAGCAGTGTTACACTACAATTAACTAATAATGCTTGTTTTGATTATTTTATGAATAGAAAAAAGTTAATTACAAGTTTACAGTTTGTCGACCGTCTGACACACACCGCAGATATTTTCATGTTTGAAGCTGCAAGTTATAAAATGTTTGATATTTTTCATTCAGGCCAAATGTGGCGTTTTTAACAACTTCTACAAGTTGCTGATATATTTCAGATAAAAGTCGAGTCACCGAAGTGAATTTATCCATTAGCTGTCAAGACAAGTCACTTAAAACTGAACATTCACTTCAACAATGATGCTGGAGTCTGACTGTCACCAAAGTAGGATTCATCCTGTGGGGACCATGAACAGTTGTATGAACTTCTATTCAAATCCATCCCGCAGCTGTTGAGATATTTCCATCGGGACTGAGGTGATTTCCAGACGTTGGTCTAAACAGCAGGAGGTTTTTTGACTGTGCTGTACAATGCAGCTGGATCCTCTCCAGTGTCCTGACCTCTGGTTCTGAAAGGAGATAAAACAAATAAATGATCAGGAGGTCAAGGAGACGTAGCATTAAAGGAGACATATTGAGTTTCAAAGTTCTGCAAAGTTAAAAAGCCCAAAGTCTGAGCTCCTCTCCTGGTAAAACGAGCTCCTCTGCCCCACAGAAAACATGAAGCTCCTGAAACACCTCACCAGTAGTCCCGCCCGTACCTCTGCATCATCGGCAGAAGCCAGGGCTGTAGCAAACGTAGCATAAGCAGTATTTAAATGTAAACAGTGGTGCGTTGAACACCTTGTGTTACGAAGTGTTAGCAGAGGAGGTCATTCTTGGCATTCTCGTGGAAAACATCTCGGAGGTAGATGATGTGGGTTAAAATACGTGTTGAATGCTTCAATACAGGCTGAATGTCACAGTCTCTGCTTCCGTCGTCTGGAACAGCAGCTTCTAACACCAGCATCTGTAGAGAACTTTAGAATCCATTGTGTCACTGCCTTTTTAAAACAGTCGCTGCTGATTGGGGAACACCTCTGACACACCCACCAAACGAGAGCCCGCTGCACACGGGTTCAAACAAACATGTCGTTCACCACGGAAACGCTAGTTAAACTATAAGAAATGATTTGAGATTGAATGTGTCCCTCGTAAAGTGAGAGTGGAGGATTTCCTACATGCACAGGAAGTGGTTAACCAATCACAACAGAGTGGGCCGGGTGACCAATCAGAGCAGACTGGGCATTATCAGGAGGGGGGGGGCGGACTTAAAGAGACAGGAGCTAAAACCAAGTGTTTGAGACAGAGGAGCTGCAGCAATAGACAGTCTGAGGAAAGTGATGTTTTCTGAACATTAAACATTTTAAAGTCACAACACTAATTAAAATGATCAAACTGAATATGAGCAGAATATGTTTCCTTTAACAAATACACGTTTTTAAACAAACAAGAAAATGAAAGTGTAAAAACAAATGACTTCTATAGGATATATCTCTGTTTATGATGTTTTGTGGTGTTAGTGAGGATAATGGTCCTGAATGAAGAGCTGCTCACCTCGGGGCAGATCTGTTAAAGTTGACAGAAGCGTACGCAACCTCCTCCACCTCCTTGTGTTTGCTGGGTTCAGCTGATCCGACGTTGGAGTAGACGGGATCCGTCTGACTCTTCATGAAGTGGACACTGGCATAGTGAAGGTCACAGTTTTCCTCAGACTGATTGGGTAGACGCTGCAAACACAAATTTGCTTTTGAATCTTGGACATGTGGCAGTATGGACAACGTTAGAGTCCAACTATCGCAGCTATTGATTTATTTAAAGCGCCTCCTTCTACACCAGACGTGTTTCAAGGACAGGAAACATGTGGTTCTGCTAAAAACCAAAAGGAGGGAAGGTCTTCAGTTTGAATTCCAAACACTAACACTACAAACTTCTCACTTAGTGTGTATGTGAGCCACTTGTGTGCGCTTTCACATCGGTTGTGTCCAGATAAGACTACATCTGGGAGCTGGATGTTCACGTACTGTAGCAAAGTTTGGTCGAAACAAGTTGTGTAACATCATTTAATTAGAGGTCGAGCTACACACAATATAATCCCTAGACCCCAAAACTATCTGTCAGCAAACATTGATAAAAAACTCTTTTAGCACTATATTTTGGGTGTATAGTGTGTATCATTTAATTGTATAACACTTTAATACAACTGCAGGTCTACAGACACAGAGGCACTTAAAAAAAGAAAAGTCAGGCTCACAGAAACTAGAAGGAGCGAGAAGGAAGGGGGATAGGCCACACCCCCTTAACTCCCTTCTTTCTCTCAGTCTTGTTCCGACCAGCAACGAGTACACAACTCTCCGTCTCGCCGATGCACCGCGCCCTACTCACCGACACTCAATGCCACACAGCGCTATCTCTCCAAACTCGTAACACAATTACCTCAAATTCACGTAAAATGGCAACATACTCACTAAATACAGATATGAAAGAACACGACTGCTCTGTGGATCAACCTTTAATTATAGAGCTGCATCCACACGCAGCCAACACTGACTTTATTTGTCCCAACGACACAGACTACGAACAGCAGTCTCACACACACTTAGTCTCAGACAGAACAACGCAAAATCAACGTGTTACACAGCCACACCCAATGGTGATCTGCTCCACATTACAGTGCTCCACACTAAAGATATCTGAACCAATCAACACAATCTTTCACAAACTTTGACAAGATTTAAAGCAGCACATGTTACAAATCAACAAACTTAGAGCAGCATCAAGTGTCATAGTTCTGATTGTTTTTACAATTGCAATTTTGACTGTGATTTTAATAACTAGTTTTTAATCTTCACATGACAGAGAAAAGGGTTTGACGTGAGAAATAGTGGCGTTTGAAAGGATTGGACGCTGAACTGTGTGTCTCACCTGCTCACTGTGGTCAAGTCTGTCCCCAGGATCAGCAGATTGCTGAGAGTTTCTCTTTTTTCTGATCAATTGAACCAAATAACAAACAATATACATAATAATTGAGTTGATTTAATTTAACAGGACAGATTTTCAGGAACTCATTGTACAAAGCTTTAGTGGAACAGATTTGCTCACCTGATCAGTAGGAACACGGAGAGGAGAGTCACAGAGAGGAAAACTGCAGCGGCTGATCCAATGAGTGCTGATCTCAATGATCGTGGTAAAACTATGATGAAATAACTTTACTTTCACATCATTTCACGAAATCACAATACTTAAAGGTGCAGGACGAAACATTTACAAAAACAACTTTTTGTCATGTTTGCTAAACCTGTCTCGATGTTCTGACTGAATATAAAGACAGTTTCTTTTCTAATAAAGTGTTTTGAAGAGTTCTGAGTTCTCTGAGTGGCCTGTTTGTGGGCGTGTCTCTTAAAATGTTAATGAGCCACTGCTCCCCCTGCTGGGAGGTGTATGTGTGACGTGTGCACAGGAGCAGGGTTTTGTTTTCACCACTGTCTGTCTGCTGAGAGCTGTTTGCTCGTCACGTGAATGTGCACAGTGAAGGAAATATCTTTCAAGTTTACTGAGGATGGTGAAAGCTTTATGGATGTTTTAACTGACGCTGGGTGGATTCCTCTTTGTGCTGTTGATGGTCTGACTGTGAATATTTATGGGGCAGAAGTCAAACGACCCATATCTGCACATTTAAAATGTAAAGGACAAAGTATGGGACGATTAGATTTCTCTTCACTTACTGTACTTTAATCGTCCAGAAAAATTATTAGCAATAAAATTGTTGACCTAGTTTTTGTGTCAGGTGCTTCATGATTCTCAGCTGACAACCACAATAGTCAGTTTGCCAGGTGATGCTGTTGGTCAGTCAGTATTGTTCATGTGCAATATGATGGGCTTGATATACAGCTGTGACACATCTGGAAATCCTGAGTATTGATGGTTTAAGGTTCTGGTGAATGAAAAGGAGCGGGGGTGTAGGCTGTAAAAGTCAGTCCTTTTGTTTGTTGGTTGTTGATTTTAAGCAAGATTACACAAAAACTACTGAGTCGATTAGCATGAAACTTGAAGGTAGGATGAGGTACGGGTCAGGGAAGAACTTTGGTGTGAATCCAGATAAGGGGGCGGACCCAGGAACTTTCTGTAAGAATGCGTCACAGTGCTGGGTTTCATGGATATGTGGATGTTTTCTACTCACACTGGACGTCTAAGTGTAGAGACGTGGAGTTGATCCGTCCGTACTGATTCTCAGACTTGCAGGAGTAGACCCCGCTGTCCCCAGAGCTGATGGAGGAGAGACGATAAACGCCCTCTGGTGCTTGAAGCAGAGTTCGGTTCTCCTTGTACCAGGTGTAATTAGCTGCTGGGTTAGCATCACTGCTGCAGGTCAGAGTCACCGAGCTGCCCTCCATGATCTCACCAGAGGGACTCACTGACACAGAGGGAGGCTTTGGAGCGTCTGGTGTAAAACATGCAAGATCATGAAATCAACTCAGAAATATTCATTCACCAAAGTGAAGAACTTTTCAATCTCTGGTTTTGATAAGTGCTACTTAAATATAGATGATCATTATTAACCCGGGGCGCCAGCACAGACAGAAGCAGGTACTGAGGGTTTTGTTTTCAGCCCGTGTGTGTGAATGTACAAAATAACTCAACACATCAACCAAACTTACTGAATATTATAGTGAATATTAACTTTTGCAGCTGATCGATCAAAGGTCAGAGGTCAAGATGAGCAAAGATTTGACCCAAAAGACACATTTTCCAAGATATTTCCACAAATAGCAGAGAGACTAAATCATATACTGATCAGAACATTATTCCCCATCATATAATGGATAGATGACTTATAAGTAATGTCACAAAGAAGTTAGAGAGTGTAGTGGAAAATTCAACTGACCAAGTGTCTAACTGCTGTGATACTGTCTACCTGACAGGATGGAACCCTTATCTGGCGGTGTCTCACTGCTATGACCTTGATCAAAGGGTGCATGCCCTTATTTGGTGATGTTTTTCTTCCAACTGCTACAGCGGACGGACAGACACAGATGATCTCATGTCTTTCATGTCTTTTTTTCATGTTATGTTTTATGAAACGCCTCTTTGTATAAGTTCTGGCTTTTGTGAACTTGCTGCCAGTTCCATTTTGAGCACCCGTGCTTGTTGTGTAACCTCTGCAGAGCTTACTATTATAAAGACTCAAAGGCAACTCCAGTCTGAGAATTTCATTATTTCAAATCTCAAGATGAATTTCCATCACAAACTTGGCGTCACGAACAGGATCCCTTGAAAGATCGTCTGGACCCGAGAAGTTTTCGGTGGCTGATCACCCAGGAGAGAAAATCTTCTGCCTCTACCTCCAACAGTTAAGAGAAGAGAGGGCCGAAATAACTTGGGTTCCGGACCTTCTTCACAGGGATCCAAAGACCTCTCTTTGGTCATCTTATACCTGGTGAGATGTTGAAATTCTGATTTTCATGACTGTTTAGATGATTTCTCAAATACAAAATCAAACATAAGAAATAATACATTTAAAGGGTTTTATTTGGAACGGGTGTATTAGTCATTCTCTCTGGATTATTGTGGATTAATGATGTTAATCTGACTCGTCCTTGTGGCAATCATCCTAGTTGAAGGCATTTTTCCTGTTTTGCCGGAGAAAGAAACAAGGATTTATGGAGACGTCCACGTCTTAAATTGAGTGTTCAAGGTAAATTGTGGATGAGAGTGAGGACGGGAAAGTGTGACATTTTTCTTCCAATATGGTCCAGAGACTTTGCTTTTCCTCATAACGGGTCATTCATTGTCGAAAAAATTAAACTTTTAAGAGAGAAACTCCTCGAGAAAGAGGAAGAATTAAAAAGCAACAAAATAGAAAAAATAAATAAATAAATCAAGGTCGCAATGTGGAAAGACAGAAGATAATAAGAAAGTGTCTTGAAATGTGGGAAAAAGAGGCAGAGTGTAGGGACAGAAAACAAACATTTAAACAGATGGCTAAGGTTGATAAAAAGGAAACTGAGAAAGTTGAAAAGAAATCATATAGATCTCTGTATTCTCCATTACAGGGTGTGGCAGTCCTATCCTCGACGCCTGCCTTCCTCCTCACCTACGACAAAACCCTCCTCCATATGATGTGCAGAGACCAGACTCCACCAATCAACGATCAGGCCCATCTCAGACTCCACCCACTGCTCTCCCAGTCTATGGAGACGGGGCAGCAGGAGGACTGAATGATGACGCCACCTCTTCCTCATCTTTAGGCCCCACTGACTTTGCAAAGATATGTCCGCACTGTGGGGGAGACCTCCGTCTGACTTCACCAGACTGGGATGATGCGCTTAATGCAGCATATGTCAACGCTCTCAACACACTCCTCAACGCCCCGAGGACCGCCTTCCCCAATAAAATTGACATGTCCAAAATAACGGGGTGCAAACAACAACCAGGCGAAACCGTAGGAGATTTCCTCACACGTCTGACCGTCCTGTTTAATCAACACAGAGGCATCCCCATACCTGACAACCTTGGCAACGAGCCAGGGGCTTATGAAACACATCTGAAACAGGCCTTCTTGAATGGTCTGCTCCCCCCACTACAGGCAGACGTAGGCCACACCTGCATCGGGCTTGAGGATGCTCGCTTGACAGAGGTCAGATGTCATTCTGAACATGCTGAACGTCAACACAAAGAAACCAAAGACAAAACTCAGCAGAAAAAGAATCAACAACTCCAGAAAGCACAGCTAACCATGATGTAGGCTGTGTCAGCCCTGTCAAGGCCCCACAGACAAGATAACGCTGATAGCAGAGCCAACTTCACTGAACCAGAAAGAGAGGGGCGCTGACGTGGCCGTGGGGGAGGTTTCTCTGTACACTGGGCCAGGGACTGCCCCCAGCAGTGAGAGGAGGGGGAGACAAGAACTTTCACTGCCGACTGAACTACAGAAAGTGAGGAGGGGGCAGACGGGGGGAGACGACCAATCTACCCGCCGAGGATCAGAGAAAGGGAAGTGAAACACAGATACATACGCCACTGCAATGAAGAAAATGCTTGCAATTCTAACCGCACATACACACAAAAGCTCCAGCAATGAAGAAATCGCTTGCTAAACTAACCGCACACACACACACACCAGAGCAAACACAACTTTGTGGTTCTTATGTTAAGTACAATAGTGATGCTTTTAAGAAAATGCCTCAACTCGAACTGTGTGTTAACGGTCACAAACTTAATTTCATGGTCGACTCTGGTGCAGGTTATTCTGTGGTTAGGATGTCAGATTTGCCCACAACTCCTGAGATGAGTGGTCGCTTTATATTCTCTCAAGGTGCCAGCGGTGCCAATGTAAAAGAAAATTTCACAAAACCTCTCAAATGCGCCGCTCAGTTTGACAAACATCCCATAAGGTTTGAACATGATTTTCTGTTGTCTCCCTGTTGCCCAATTAATCTATTAGAAAGAGATTTGATGATTGTGTTAGGCCTCAATTTAGTATCCTCCCCTGATGGAGTGACAGTTACGCACAATTCTTCTTCACAATGTCACAGACCACACTTGAGCAGCTGCTTGTATATCAGTGTCAACTTCCTATAAATGCCTCCACTGATCTGCTCTCCAGGTCAGGGTCTCTCGTCACCCCTTTTTTCTGATTTTATGCACACTGATTCATTGCATTGCACTTCACATGTGACAGACACAGCAGATCACGTTTATGAATCTCTGTTTTTGCCTTTTCCTGATGATTCTCTGAAAGTGTCCAATATTTTTTGGTCTGGTTCCAGAAGTGCAGCTTCCGTCTCACTCACTGACCAACAGATGGCACTGTTTCGCGTCTCGAATTCCAGCCCTCACATCTCGCTCTCCAAGTCCCATGATGACCAGTGGCAAGACTTAGGCCCATTTGTCAGATCATGCCAGGCTGCCATTGGTTGGCAACCCACAACCACGCCTGATGTAATGTATTCACCCAGTCTGAGTGCATTTGATCTAAAAATGTCTCCAACCTTCTGTTCTCCAGCCACACGCTCATTTGTTGTGACTGAAAATCACCTTCATTCTTATGCAATGTTGTCCAGCCCCTCTGATGTTTCTCCTTTGCTTTCAGATCTGCCTGAAACACTGTGGGCAAAGGACAAATATAATGTGGGCAAAATCACTCCAAAATCTGATTATAGGCCATGTAAACAACAATATCCACTCAGACAGAAAGCAGTGGAGGGGATACGTCCTGTTTTTGAATCCTTTTTGCAGGCTGGTGTAATTGTCCCCTGCCCTGATTCATCGGTCCGCACTCCACTGTTCCCAGTTAAGAAGATCAGAGACAAAGGTCAACCTACTGAGTGGCGGTTTGTGCAGGATCTGAAGGCTGTGAATGATGCTGTAATTGCTCGATAGCATATTGTTCCCGACCCATACACGCTGCTTTCCCAAATTCCGTCTAATGCAGCGTGGTTTTCGGTTGTAGACTTATCCAATACTTTTTTTTTGTGTTCCTGTCCACAGGGACAGCCAGTACTGGTTAGCTTTTAATTTTGAAAACAAGGCCTACACGTTCACACGCCTATGTCAAGGCTACTGTGAATCTCCATCATTATACAATCAGGCTCTCAGGAACAGTCTTGAACCCCTCATCCTCACTCCGGGTTCAGCTCTCTTGCAATATGTTGATGATCTACTAATTGCCAGTCCCACACAGGAGCAATGTGAAACAAATACGATCGCTTTGCTGAGACATCTGGCTCGTGAGGGCCATAAAGTCAGCCTCAGCAAACTACCGTTTGTACAACAAACTGTCACGTTTCTGGGTCATGTCATCACCAAAGATGGCAAATCCCTGTCTGATAAGAGAGTAGAAGCTATTGTTAACATGCCTAAACCCTTGACGAAGAAACAACTCATGTCATTCATCGTCACATGCACTTTCTGTAGAACGTTCATTCCTGACTTGGCTCTTCTTGAAGCCCCTTTAGGTGCTCTATACCATGGCAAATCACTCATTCCTCACGAACGTGTCGTTTGGACTCCAGAGGCAGTCGAGGCATTTGTCACACTGAAGAAGACGCTGCAGCAATCTCCCACTCTTGCTCTCCCTAACCCTGACAAACCTTTTGTTCAGGCTGTGGATGAGAGAGACCGCTGCATGACTTCCGTCTTCCTTCAGTCTCATGGTGAAAAAAAAAAAGCTGTCCTTGCCTCACGACATAGTAGGTTACTCTGACTTGACACTCCTTGTTCCTCATGCTGTGTCTCTCATTCTTACAGAACAGAAGACCTCACATCTTTCTGCTGCTCGCTGGTTGAGGTATCACACTGTTCTTCTTGACATGCCCAACATCACAGTGAAACGCTGTTCAACTTTGAACCCAGCCACGCGTCTTCTGCTTCCGGATGACGGGGAAGAACACAACTGTGTGGCTGAACTTCAAGTCCAGTGTTCCCCACGACCTGACCTCTCTGACGAACCTCTTTCTAACTCTGACTTGATTCTGTATGTCGATGGGTCCGCCTCACGTGACCCTGTCTCTGGTACTAACTGTGTTGGTTTTTCTGTTTGTTCAGATAACGAAGTTCTCCTCTCGAGTTCTCTTTCTCATCACCTCTCAGCCCAGGCAGCAGAGCTCATTGCACTCATGGAAGCATGCAAATTGGCTACTGGTAAAACACTCACAGTCTACACTGACTCCAGATATGCGTTCGGTGTAACTCATGATTTTGGCGCCCTTTGGCAACACAGAAACTTCCTCAAATCTTCTGGTAAAAAGATAGCACACCACGGTCTCATCACAGATCTTCTGTCTGCCATTTTGCATTGTTAAGAGACATTATTCCACGATGGGGAATTCCTAGCAGAATTTCCAGTGACAATGGCAGACACTTCGTAAACGAAGCTGTCAAACAACTCGGTTCTCATCTAACTATGGATGTGCGAACACACTGTGCACATCATCCAGCCAGTGGTGGAGCTGTGGAACGAGAGAACGGCACACTCAAAACTAAACTTGCAAAGTGCTGTGAAGGCACAGGTCTTGCATCGACAAAGGTCCTGCCTCTGGTGCTGATGTACATGAGGATGAGAAAACGAACCCCACATTGGTGTTGATCCTGCGTCTTCTCCGCTTCCATCCACAGACTTGTGTGATCATGATATGTTGTCCTATTGCTCTAACCTGACTTCTTCTCTTTCAGACATCAGGACACAGGTGGCAAGGGCCCTACCAGGTACTGCTCACAACCCACACAGCAGTGAAAGTTGCTGAAAGAGCCACCTGGATCCACGCCAGCCACTGCAAACGAGTACCAGCTCCATCTGACCAGCTGACGCCTTCAACTCAAAGCACACACACTGATACTTCCACAGGTTGAGAAGCACCGAGAGTGTTGTATGATTAACCACACGAGCGTTCTGCCACAACACAGAAGAAATCTGCCTGACAACTGAGACCATGGACAGGCCATGGCATCCATTTCGACATCCAGGGTTGTGTGGCCTGAGAGGCTCGCTATACGTGTTACTCATGATCTCCTCTATTATTGTTTTGCCCATTATTCTGTCTAGATGCACTCCTATAAAATCTCTGATGATCTAACGAACTGTCTTTTCCATCCAGCACATGCAAATTTGACTAGACAAAAGATAAAGTGATTCAGGTCCCCTTGATCCGTAACTTATTCCCCATCCCTCCCTACCTGGACACTGACAGCACAGATGGTTCTGATGACGATACTCAATTTTAGGTTTTTTATGTTATTTTCTCCCCCCAGCTTGCTTATGTGTTTCTTAATGATTTCACTAGACAAAAACAGCTACTGCAATTATCCTTTCAACTTCATATTTTATGATGCTTTAATTTGAAGCTCTGTGAATTTTTAAGGTTGATGTGAGTTACTTTATGAAGTTTGTACATACTGAATCAATTTTACTTCCAAGCAAGAATTAAAAAAGTTTTTACTGGATATTTTCAACCTTAGATATATGTTGTGCCATAATGCATCAAACGTGATACCATAAAATGGTGTGCCTTTCGGCATTCAATAAATTTGGTTATCAAGATAAAAATATTAAATATTAATATTTTATTATTAATATTAAATAATAACTTTAATTGATTAAAGTTACCTCGGGGCACCACCCTTCAAAGGAAGGGAAAATATAGCCAATTTATTGATTAAGTCTCATAGATTAAGGTTCTAACTACAAATTTGGAACTCTGATTAACAATTAAATTAATAACTATAACCAAAATTACCATATAGATAGTTAGCTAAGTTGAAAGATATGGGGTTCTTGACAGTGTAGAGGTTGGCGAAATTCACTTATGCAACATTAATGGAAAAACATTTGTGAAAGAAAAACATTTATTATGAATATAATAAAGTATAAAAACACAAATTACTAACGGTCTAATTGTTAAACAAAGATAGGTATGTGTGTATACATGTGTGTGTGTCTGTGTGAGTCAGCGTGCTTTCAAGATGGTCGCTGGCCAAAGAGATAACACCCGTCCCCCACCTATTGGAATGTTTACGACCAGTCCGTGGAAAGGGGAAAACGGAAGTTGCTGTGCAGTTCGCAGTTTTGTGTCATCTTGCTGGTTCCTGTTGAGTTCAGTTCAGTTGCTGGCTGAAGTTTGCAAGCAGGACATCGAGTCGCTGCTAGGACGTTGGTAGAGCTTGGAGTGCGAAGAGGTTTCCTTGGTAAGATGAGCTGGAAGCTGCACCTTTGTGCTCCTCTCGAAGAGTTGGATGGGAAGAGAAGATGTGAGCTGGAGAAGAGGCTCGACAGCCTTCTCTCCTTGGAGGGAGTGTAGAAAAAGAGACACCCTTCTCCCCGTTGAGGGAGTTTAGAAAGAGAGAGCTCGAGCTCGAGGAGCTGGAGAACTTAGCTTATATTGGCCCGGTGACCTCACAGGTCATGGGGTCCAGAGTGACCAATGGGAGTTGAAACCTGTGTCCCTGGGGGGGGGTTTCCACCCCTCTGTGTGAAGTTGATGCCCTCTGGGACATTGAGTTCCTTGCTCTGGTTTTTAATGGCCCCTGGGAGACGGAGTCCTGGGGGAACATGCGGCTTCAGGGTTTGATGGCACATGTAGGCCGAAGTGTGGTTTCACACAAAACCATGGCCCAACATATACTGTATGTTGACATTTAACGTTTTATTACATTTTAATATGAGTTACTTTTGCCAATCAATACAGTATGTTAAATTTTGATAATGGTTAATGAGATGATGATGTTGTTTGACCTGATTTCCTTCCATTTTCATTTTAAATGCTTGCTCAATTACAGGAAAAGAACTTTTTTCTTTCCACAAAAACAGCAGCGGCTACCTATTGCACCTCCCTGCCATGCATCGATGTTCTAGAACCTCTCCATGGTGGATGTGACCCTGTACGTACGCAAAGTGCGTGGGTTGAAGACTCGTCGATATTCTTCTATGATTATGATGTTGATTATGATGTTTCTTGATTATTTTTCGTTAGTGATCATATTTTTATTGATGATCAAAGGGGAAAGTGTATTGGAAATCCCCCTGACCAGGTGTCTAACTGCTGTGATACTGTCTACCTGACAGGATGGAACCCTTATCTGGCGGTGTCTCACTGCTATGACCTTGATCAACAGGGTGCATGCCCTTATTTGGTGATGTTTTTCTTCCAACTGCTACAGCGGATGGACAGACACAGATGATCTCATGTCTTTCATGTCTTTTTTCATATTATGTTTTATGAAATGCCTCTTTGTATAAGTTCTGGCTTTTGTGAACTTGCGGCCAGTTCCATTTTGAGCACCCGTGCTTGTTGTGTAACCTCTGCAGAGCTTACTATTATAAAGACTCAAAGGCAACTCCAGTCTGAGAATTTCATTATTTCAAATCTCAAGATGAATTTCCATCACAAGATTTACATCATGCATCCTTAAAACTGCCTACCTGCTGTATTCCTGCCTCTAATAGGACTATAGAGACGACCTGAAGCTTATATACATTGAAAAATAATCTATGATCATATGGTGGGAATGTCGTCACTATGAGTTTAGAAAATGACGTCATATAGTGTAGCTATGCAACAACAGATGTTTTCACCCCAGTCCGTTTGTTTGTTGGTTGTTGATTTTAAGCAAGATTACACAAAAACTACCAAGTCGATTAGCATGAAACTTGAAGGTAGGATGAGGTACGGGTCAGGGAAGAACTCAGGAAAGTTTGGTGTGAATCCAGATAAGGGGGCGGACCCAGGAACCTTCTGTAAGATTGCGAGACAGTGCTGGGTTTCATGGACATGTGGATGTTTTCTACTCACACTGGACGTCTAAGTGTAGAGACGTGGAGTTGATCCGTCCGTACTGATTCTCAGACTTGCAGGAGTAGACCCCGCTGTCCCCAGAGCTGATGGAGGAGAGACGATAAACGCCCTCTGGTCCTTGAAGCAGAGTTCGGTTCTCCTTGTACCAGGTGTAATTAGCTGCTGGGTTAGCATCACTGCTGCAGGTCAGAGTCACCGAGCTGCCCTCCATGATCTCACCAGAGGGACTCACTGACACAGAGGGAGGCTTTGGAGCGTCTGTATGTGTGAAAACAGAATGATGATAACAGATGACAGACAATGTGTTTAACATTTGGGGACATATATGATATGATGTGTTAAAGTCAAAGGTGCTCAGGTGAGTGGAGTCACTGAGTTACAACAGCAAGGTTGTTAAACTGACACAGGTAAATTCTTCTTGTTGTTAAGTGAGAGGTATTTTTCAATGATTTCCTGTTGCACTACTGTTTCCAGACTCCCCTGAATGTCCACAGATTTCCAAACCATCGTCCAGTTTGTAACGTGGACTTGTATGGAGGTGTATGTGTGACGTGTGCACAGGAGCAGGGTTTTGTTTTCACCACTGTCTGTCTGCTGAGAGCTGTTTGATCGTCACGTGAATGTGCACAGTGAAGGAAATATCTTTCAAGTTTACTGGGGATGGTGAAAGCTTTATGGATGTTTTAACTGACGCTGGGTGGATTCCTCTTTGTGCTGCTGATGGTCTGACTGTGAATACTTATGTGGCAGAAGTCAAACGACCCATAACTGCACACATTTAAAATGTAAAGGACAAAGAATGGGACAGATTCAACATATCTTCACTTCATAACCTGTGTTTCACTCACATGTCACAGTAATAGAGATGTTTGCTGAACTTCTTCCCAGCTCATTCTCAGCTGTGCAGTAATACTCTCCAGAGTCTGACGACCGGATGGAGCTGAGGACAAATTGTGTCTCTTCACTGAGAGGTTGAACTTGTTTATCTCCACTTCTCTTGTACCAGGTGTATTTAGCTGCTGGGTTAGCATCACTGCTGCAGGTCAGAGTCACTGAGCTGCCCTCCATGATCTCAGCAGAGGGACTCACTGACACAGAGGGAGGCTTTGGAGCATCTGAAGGATAGTCTATATTAACACACAGGATGAGAATACAATCAAAACACTGTCTGTATTATTTGTTAAAAGTTTAATTTAAATTATTTCCACATTATCGTAGCTTCATGAGGAGGCGTAAACTCACACAATGTAGGAGAAGGGAAACGCTCATGTCCTTCTATAGCACAGTGATAGCTGTCTTCAGCATTAAAGTGTTGGAGGTGAAAGTATTTTTTTCGTCCAACAAGTTTATTGTTATTGTACCAAACGTAGGAAAGATGATCAGGGAGCTGACACCTGCTGTGACAGGTCAGCTCTGTCCAGGTAGAATATGGATTGGCTGTTGATCTCCTCACATGTACCTGGAGCTGAGGGGCTGTGAACAAACATGTTATTTTATTTCAACATACACACTAACATTTCAAACTGAGTCTAATGTAAATGTTACCTGTGACAGACAGAGTGACTCCAGCTGAACCAGTTAATCTCCCAGTAGGTTGGTTTGTTATGAACCTGAACTTGTACACAGCTGAGTCGCTCTCTCTCAGGTTAGAGATTCTCAGAGTGCACTTGTTGTTTTCACAGAGATACTCCACACGACCTGAATACTCCGGATTAGTCCTTAGATCAACGTAAATCCCATTACTCTCTTGAATGAACCAGAAAGTTTCCTGAACTGTAGTATCACGGTAATTCCACCTGGATGGGTATGTGTAGGTACAGGTAATGTCCACTGTTGATCCTCTGAAGGCACAGATCTCCGTAGAAGTGTAACTCACACCCCAGTCAATCTGACTCCATACCACTGTAACACAGAGCACATCAGAGAATCAGAAGATAAACTTATACATTTATAAAACTAACTCCATGTATTTTCTCTGGTGAATCACCAGTCGGCAGGTTTTCATTTTAAGATGATGACGATGCCAAGATGAGGAAACATTCAGTTCACAAAAAACACAGGGAAGTGCCCTTTAAACTTCAGTGTGAGGGAGAAACACACTGTTGGAGGTGAGGAACATGAGGGACCTTGTAGAAGTTGCTCTTATAATGGAGCAAACTGGCCAATATGGAGGAAATGATCTGTGTCTTTTATGCAGAGTCGACCAAAGATGGACGACACGTCTCCACTTCCTCCCACTCTCCAGAAATGAAGCCAAAATATCCTGGATACCAACGCTGCCATCTTTCACATTTGGAACCACAGTCTGCACAGTAGTGATCTGGAGATGGAGCCACAGTATCAAGGTCCCGCCCATACATGAGCTCGACCAATCCTGAGTCAGCCTCAGCTGTCAATCATGAAGTTTAATCTAATTTTCATTTCATCAAATAACTAATTAAAACCAAACTTATGAGAAACATGAACAATAGAGTGTGATAAGAACGACCTAAAATGACAGAAACTATCTTTGAGAAAAATGTATTTGACTTTTTATATTGATCCATGTCCTTCCCACTAACATGGAGGAGACAGGATGTATGTTCTATACTGCAGCCAGCCACCAGGGGGCGATCACAATGCTTTGGCTTCACTTCTGGGGAGCAGTCATGTCTTCCATCTTTATTTACACAAGCAGAATACTAGTACTAGTACTACACTAGTTTGTCAGTACTGACAGTAGTATCCCAAGAGTTCAATGTGCCCATGCAGAAAAAAGTATTTAAAGACACATGAAGTTATGGTACAATGCATTATCTCAAATACTCCAGCAGATGGTGCTGTGTTAGTGAAATACTGTAGATTAAACTCACACATTGAAGGAGAGCGGAAATCCTCGTGTCCTTTAACAGCACAGGAAACTCTGTCTGCAGAATTAAAATAACCTGAATAAGATGCTCCTTCAATCATCTTCTGTTGATTCTTGTACCAGACGTAGTTCAGATGATCAGGAAGACGACAACTGCTCTGACACCTGAGCTCTGCCCAGATAGAAGAGTCATACTTCACTGATCTGCTCACCTGCACATGCAAATCTGTGTGTGAGAATAAGGAATTCATTTGAGTCCAAACTGACAACACACACATGCATATAAAAGTGCACAGACACACTCAAGTGAACCAAACAAGATGTAGGAAATAAATGAATGAATGTTCAGATGTAAATGTTACCTGTGACAGACAGAGTGACTCCAGCTGAACCAGTTAAACTCCCAGTAGGTTGGTTTGTTGTGAACATGAACTTGTACACAGCTGAGTCGCTCTCTGTCAGGTTAGAGATTCTCAGAGTGCACTTGTTGTTTCCACAGAGATACTCCACACGACCTGAATACTCCGGATCAGTCCTTAGATCAACGTGAATCCCATTACTCTCTTGAATGAACCAGAAAGTTTCCTGAACTGTAGTATCATGGTTATTAGATGTGGATGGGTATGTGTAGGTACAGTTAATGTCCACTGTTGATCCTCTGAAGGCACAGATCTCAGTAGAAGTGTAACTCACATCCCAGCCATTCTCACACTGTACCACTGTAACACAGAGAATCAGATTCATAACGACACCAGAGAACACTTAGTTTACTTTTTACTTTCTGTAGAAAAGAAACACATTTCCATGAGCAGCATTCCATAGCATTTCAACTGATGACTCCACACACTGATGACAATTCCTGCATCGAGAGGAGAGGAACTCAGTCATGATGATAATAATAATAATAATAATAATAATAATAATAATAATAATAATAATAATATTTTGAGCTCTATACGATAGAAACTTCTAAACAAAGATAAAAAATAATACTGATGATAATTCCTTCATATATTTTCTTTCTGCATCACTTTACAGGTGGTGATCTGAAAATGAATGAATGGTTCATTTATATTTTTTCTTTCTTTCTCAAACTCACTTCAGGTGAATCAGAAGTCCGAGTGTAAAATAGAGTGAAACATGAATGTAGACGTACAGTACCTGTCACAGTGAGAAGAAGGACAACAAATCCACTCGCTGCTGCCGTTACACTCATAGTAGCTGCTGCTCTCGTCTGTGACTTCAAACAATAAAAACGTCCACAGATAAATAATGTGCACAAGATGAAACTCAGTCACATCACAGACACGTCTACCCACAACACAGAAGAGGCTGAGAAAGTCAAACTGTTAAACACATCCCACTTCCTTCCTCTTTGCACCTACCTGCATCCTGAGCCTGATGGTGGTCGAGTAAACTGTGGTTTGTACGAGTGTGAGAAACAACTTTAGTGGCTGTTCGTACCAAACCTGTATCATCCACATCACAACATCTCACTGACACAAGAAAGACAAATTTAAGGAGACTTGAGAGAAACTGGGATGTTTTTAATCTCATCTGTTCAGTGTCTCATTAAGATGCAATAAAGATTGACATGAAAAAGACAAATTAAAGAAAGATTTAAAATTGAACTGGAAAATAAACTGCCATTAATACAGTAAGTGAGATTAAAATATACGAAGAGTTTCAAATCAAAAGCAAATTAGAACAAATGAGCTTCACATTAAATGTTAAAATATATGAAGAGAATAAAAAACAACTTTTAATGATCCCTAAAGAAAATCTGCTTTGTTGCAAAACTGTACATCACAAAGTTAGAAAAGAGGAAGTTGTGAGTGAACAACAAATTAAATAAACAAGACTATAGATATGAATAATGTTGTGAAGAAAAAGAAAGTATAATTTACATCAGTCTCCTAAAGGTGCAGCAAACAAACTTATTATGTTACTAAAATTACCAAAACTAATATTATAATGATGAATCAATAATCCTAATGAAGAATAAGTAATAATATATTATCTTTTTTGTATAAATTATAAACCTGAATCACAGCAGTACAACATTATTCTGTTCGTAACAACATTCGAGCTTCACACCCTGAGAGAGACGTCAGAGGAAAATGGCCGCCGTGTGAACATGGTGGATTAAAACACACCTAACTCCTTCTTCTTCACGTGTTTAACACGTGATGTGCGAAGTACCACAAAACACTAAAGTGAAATCAATGGGCCTGATGCAAACTTTGAACAGACACCAGAGGCAACACAGCTCATCTGGTGTCAGCAGTTCACTTTGTGTTACCGTCACATTCAAGGCGTTCATCACGTAAGTAGCAGCTCACATCCACATGAGACGTGGTCCCTCCAGTCCTCAGAGGAAATGAGTACAACTCCTGATCGGCTGATGATGGAAACGCTGGAAACAATAGTGTAGAAACAGAAAGAAGTGAAAGCGACAGAATCCTCTCTGTGGTTTTATCAGTAAAACTCTTTACTACCATCTAGTGGCAGCAGTGTTACACTACAATTAAATAATAATTCTTGTTTTGATTATTTTATGAATAGAAAAAAGTTAATTACAAGTTTACAGTTTGTTGACCGTCTGACACACACCGCAGATATTTTCATGTTTGAAGCTGCAAGTTATAAAATGTTTGATATTTTTCATTCAGGCTAAATGTGGCGTTTTTAACAACTTCTACAAGTTGCTGATATATTTCAGATAAAAGTCGAGTCACCGAAGTCAATTTATCCATTAGCTGTCAAGACAAGTCACTTAAAACTGAACATTCACTTCAACAATGATGCTGGAGTCTGACTGTCACCAAAGTAGGATTCATCCTGTGGGGACCATGAACAGTTGTATGAACTTCTATTCAAATCCATCCCGCAGCTGTTGAGATATTTCCATCGGGACCAAGGTGATTTCCAGATGTTGGTCTAAACAGCAGGAGGTTTTTTGACTGTGCTGTACAATGCAGCTGGATCCTCTCCAGTGTCCTGACCTCTGGTTCTGAAAGGAAATAAAACAAATAAATGATCAGGAGGTCATGGAGACGTAGCATTAAAGGAGACATATTGAGTTTCAAAGTTCTGCAAAGTTAAAAATCCCAAAGTCTGAGCTCCTCTCCTGGTAAAACGAGCTCCTCTGCCCCACAGAAAACATGAAGCTCCTGAAACACCTCACCAGTAGTCCCGCCCGTACCTCGGCATCATCGGCAGAAGCCAGGGCTGTAGCAAACGTAGCATAAGCAGTATTTAAACGTAAACAGTGGTGCGTTGAACACCTTGTGTTACGAAGTGTTGCAACAATGTTAGCGCAGGAGATCATTCTTGGCGTTCTCATGGAAAACATCTCGGAGGTAGATGATGTGGGTTAAAATACGCGTTGAATGCTTCAATACAGGCTGAATGTCACAGTCTCTGCTTCCGTCGTCTGGAACAGCAGCTTCTAACACCAGCATCTGTAGAGAACTTTAGAATCCATTGTGTCACTGCCTTTTTAAAACAGTCGCTGCTGATTGGGGAACACCTCTGACACACCCACCAAACGAGAGCCCGCTGCACACGGGTTCAAACAAACATGTCGTTCACCACGGAAACGCTTGTTAAACTATAAGAAATGATTTGAGATTGAATGTGTCCCTCGTAAAGTGAGAGTGGAGGATTTCCTACACGCACAGGAAGTGGTTAACCAATCACAACAGAGTGGGCCGGGTGACCAATCAGAGCAGACTGGGCATTATCAGGAGGGGGGGGGGCCTTAAAGAGACAGGAGCTAAAACCAAGTGTTTGAGACAGAGGCTGAAAAGAGGAGCTGCAGCAATAGACAGTCTGAGGAAAGTGATGTTTTCTGAACATTAAACATTTTAAAGTCACAACACTAATTAAAATGATCAAACTGAATATGACCAGAATATGTCTCCTTTAACAATTACACATTTTTAAACAAGACAAGAAAATGAAAGTGTAAAAACAAATGACTTCTATAGGATATATCTCTGTTTATGATGTTTTGTGGTGTTAGTGAGGATAATGGTCCTGAATGAAGAGCTGCTCACCTCGGGGCAGATCTGTGAAAGTTGACAGAAGCGTACGCAACCTCCTCCACCTCCTCCACCTCCTTGTGTTTGCTGGGTTCAGCTGATCCGACGTTGGAGGAGACAGGATCCGTCTGACTCTTCATGAAGTGGACACTGGCATAGTGAAGGTCACAGTTTTCCTCAGACTGATTGGGTAGATGCTGCAAACACAAATTTGCTTTTGAATCTTGTACATGTGGCAGTATGGACAACGTTAGAGTCCAACTATAGCAGCTATTGATTTATTTAAAGCGCCTCCTTCTACACCAGACGTGTTTCAAGGACAGGAAACATGTGGTTCTACTAAAAACCAAAAGGAGGGAAGGTCTTCAGGTTGAATTCCAAACACTAACACTACAAACTTCTCACTTAGTGTGTATGTGAGCCACTTGTGTGTGCGCTTTCACCTCGGTTGTGTCCAGATAAGACTACATCTGGGAGCTGGATGTTCACGGACTGCAGCCAAGTTTGGTCAAAACAAGTTGTGTAACATCATTTAATTAGAGGTCAAGCTACACACAATATAATCCCTAGACCCCAAAACTATCTGTCAGCAAATCATTGATAAAAACTCTTTTAGCACTATATTTTGGGTGTATAGTGTGTATCATTTAATTGTATAACACTTTAATACAACTGCAGGTCTACAGACACAGAGGCACTTAAAAAAAGAAAAGTCAGGCTCACAGAAACTTGAGGGAACGAGAAGGAAGGGGGATAGGCCACACCCCCTTAACTCCCTTCTTTCTCTCAGTCTTGTTCCGACCAGCAACGAGTACACAACTCTCCGTCTCGCCGATGCACCACGCCCTACTCACTGACACTCAATGCCACACAACGCTATCTCTCCAAACTCGTAACACAATTACCTCAAATTCACGTCAAAGGGCAACATACTCACTAAATACAGATATGAAAGAACATGACTGCTCTGTCGATCAACCTTTAATTATAGAGCTGCATCCACACGCAGCCAACACTGACTTTATTTGTCCCAACGACACAGACTACGAACAGCAGTCTCACACACACTTAGTCTCAGACAGAACATCGCAAAATCAACGTATTACACAGCCACACCCAGTGGTGATCTGCTCCACATTACAGTGCTCCACACTAAAGATATTTGAACCAATCAACACAATCTTTCACAAACTTCCACAAGATTTAAAGCAGCACATGTTACAAATCAACAAACTTAGAGCAGCATCAAGTGTCATAGTTCAGCAAAAACTGTTGAACAAACCGCACAGCACAGAAAATTATAACACTCAGCAATTTGCTTATATGGATAGATTACCAGAAGGAAGTTCAAACACCAGATGATTGTTTTTACAATGGCAATTTTTACTGTGATTTTAATAACTTGTTTTTAATCTTCACATGACAGAGAAAAGGGTTTGACATGAGAAATAGTGGCGTTTGAAAGGATTGGACGCTGAACTGTGTGTCTCACCTGCTCACTGTGGTCAAGTCTGTCCCCAGGATCAGCAGATTGCTGAGAGTTTCTCTTTCTTCTGATCAATTGAACCAAATAACAAACAATATACATAATAATTGAGTTGATTAAATTTAACAGGACAGATTTTCATGAATTCATCGTACAAAGCTTGAGTGGAACAGATTTGCTCACCTGATCAGTAGGAACACGGAGAGGAGAGTCACAGCGAGGAAAACTGCAGCGGCTGATCCAATGAGTGCTGATCTCAATGATCGTGGTAAAACTATGATGAAATAACTTTACTTTCACATCATTTCACGAAATCACATTATGGATGTTTTAACTGACGCTGGGTGGATTCCTCTTTGTGCTGTTGATGGTCTGACTGTGAATATTTATGGGGCAGAAGTCAAACGACCCATATCTGCACATTTAAAATGTGAAGGACAAAGAATGGGACGATTAGATTTCTCTTCACTTACTGTACTTTATTCGTCCAGAAAAATTATTAGCAATAAAGTTGTTGACCTAGTTTTTGTGTCAGGTACTTCATGATTCTCAGCTGACAACCACAATAGTCAGTTTGCCAGGTGATGCTGTTGGTCAGTCAGTATTGTTCATGTGCAATATGATGGGCTTGATATACAGCTGTGACACATCTGGAAATCCTGAGTATTGATGGTTTAAGGTTCTGGTGAATGAAAAGGAGCGGGGGTGTAGGCTGTAAAAGTCAGTCCCTTTGTTTGTTGGTTGTTGATTTTAAGCAAGATTACACAAAAACTACTGAGTCGATTAGCATGAAACTTGAAGGTAGGATGAGGTACGGGTCAGGGAAGAACTTTGGTGTGAATCCAGATAAGGGGGCGGACCCAGGAACTTTCTGTAAGATTGCGAGACAGTGCTGGGTTTCATGGATATGTGGATGTTTTCTACTCACACTGGACGTCTAAGTGTAGAGACGTGGAGTTGATCCGTCCGTACTGATTCTCAGACTTGCAGGAGTAGACCCCGCTGTCCCCAGAGCTGATGGAGGAGAGACGATAAACGCCCTCTGGTCCTTGAAGCAGAGTTCGGTTCTCCTTGGACCAGGTGTAATTAGCTGCTGGGTTAGCATCACTGCTGCAGGTCAGAGTCACCGAGCTGCCCTCCATGATCTCACCAGAGGGACTCACTGACACAGAGGGAGGCTTTGGAGCATCTGGTGTAAAACATGCAAGATCATGAAATCAACTCAGAAATATTCATGAACCAAAGTGAAGAACATTTCAATCTCTGATTTTGATAAGTGCTACTTAAATATAGATGATCATTATTAACCCGGGCACCAGCACAGACAGAAGCAGGTACTGAGGGTTTTGTTTTCAGCCCGTGTGTGTGAATGTACAAAATAACTCAACACATGAACCAAACTTACTGAATATTATAGTGAATAATAACTTTTGCAGCTGATCGATCAAAGGTCAGAGGTCAAGATGAACAAAGATTTGACCCAAAAGACACATTTTCCAAGATATTTCCACAAATAGCAGAGAGACTAAATCATATACTGATCAGAACATTATTCCCCATCATATAATGGATAGATGACTTATGAGTAACGTCACAAAGAAGTTAGAGAGTGTAGTGGAAAATTCAACTGACCAGTGTCTAAGGTATTGGAAATCCCCCTGACCAGGTGTCTAATTGCTGTGATACTGTCTACCTGACAGGATGGAACCCTTATCTGGCGGTGTCTCACTGCTATGACCTTGATCAAAGGGTGCATGCCCTTATTTGGTGATGTTTTTCTTCCAACTGCTACAGCGGACGGACAGACACAGATGATCTCATGTCTTTCATGTCTTTTTTTCATATTATGTTTTATGAAACGCCTCTTTGTATAAGTTCTGGCTTTTGTGAACTTGCTGCCAGTTCCATTTTGAGCACCCGTGCTTGTTGTGTAACCTCTGCAGAGCTTACTATTATAAAGACTCAAAGGCAACTCCAGTCTGAGAATTTCATTATTTCAAATCTCAAGATGAATTTCCATCACAAACTTGGCGTCACGAACAGGATCCCTTGAAAGATCGTCTGGACCCGAGAAGTTTTCGGTGGCTGATCACCCAGGAGAGAAAATCTTCTGCCTCTACCTCCAACAGTTAAGAGAAGAGAGGGCCGAAATAACTTGGGTTCTGGACCTTCTTCACAGGGATCCAAAGACCTCTCTTTGGTCATTTTATATCTGGTGAGATGTTGAAATTCTGATTTTCATGACTGTTTAGATGATTTCTCAAATACAAAATCAAACATAAGAAATAATACATTTAAAGGGTTTTATTTGGAACGGGTGTATTAGTCATTCTCTCTGGATTATTGTGGATTAATGATGTTAATCTGACTCGTCCTTGTGGCAATCATCCTAGTTGAAGGCATTTTTCCTGTTTTGCCGGAGAAAGAAACAAGGATTTATGGAGACGTCCAAGTCTTAAATTGAGTGTTCAAGGGAAATTGTGGATGAGAGTGAGGACGGGAAAGTGTGACATTTTTCTTCCAATATGGTCCAGAGACTTTGCTTTTCCTCATAACGGGTCATTCATTGTCGAAAAAATTAAACTTTTAAGAGAGAAACTCCTCGAGAAAGAGGAAGAATTAAAAAGCAACAAAATAGAAAAAAGAAAAAAGAAATAAATAAATCAAGGTCGCAATGTGGAAAGACAGAAGATAATAAGAAAGTGTCTTGAAATGTGGGAAAAAGAGGCAGAGTGTAGGGACAGAAAAAAAACATTTAAACAGATGGCTAAGGTTGATAAAAAGGAAACTGAGAAAGTTGAAAAGAAATCATATAGATCTCTGTATTCTCCATTACAGGGTGTGGCAGTCCTATCCTCGACGCCTGCCTTCCTCCTCACCTACGACAAAACCCTCCTCCATATGATGTGCACAGACCAGACTCCACCAATCAACGATCAGGCCCATCTCAGACTCCACCCACTGCTCTCCCAGTCTATGGAGACGGGGCAGCGGGAGGACTGAATGATGACGCCACCTCTTCCTCATCTTTAGGCCCCACTGACTTTGCAAAGATATGTCCGCACTGTGGGGGAGACCTCCGTCTGACTTCACCAGACTGGGATGATGCGCTTAATGCAGCATATGTCAACGCTCTCAACACACTCCTCAACGCCCTGAGGACTGCCTTCCCCAATAAAATTGACATGTCCAAAATAACGGGGTGCAAACAACAACCAGGCGAAACCGTAGGAGATTTCCTCACACGTCTGACCGTCCTGTTTAATCAACACAGAGGCATCCCCATACCTGACAACCTTGGCAACGAGCCAGGGGCTTATGAAACACATCTGAAACAGGCCTTCCTGAATGGTCTGCTCCCCCCACTACAGGCAGACATAGGCCACACCTGCATCGGGCTTGAGGATGCTCGCTTGACAGAGGTCAGATGTCATTCTGAACATGCTGAACGTCAACACAAAGAAACCAAAGACAAAACTCAGCAGAAAAAGAATCAACAACTCCAGAAAGCACAGCTAACCATGATGTAGGCTGTGTCAGCCCTGTCAAGGCCCCACAGACAAGATAACACTGATAGCAGAGCCAACTTCACTGAACCAGGAAGAGAGGGGCGCTGACGTGGCCGTGGGGGAGGTTTCTCTGTACACTGGGCCAGGGACTGCCCCCAGCAGTGAGAGGAGGGGGAGACAAGAACTTTCACTGCCGACTGAACTACAGAAAGTGAGGAGGGGGCAGACGGGGGGAGACGACCAATCTACCCGCCGAGGATCAGAGAAAGGGAAGTGAAACACAGATACATACATGCCACTGCAATGAAGAAAATGCTTGCAATTCTAACCGCACATACACACAAAAGCTCCAGCAATGAAGAAATCGCTTGCTAAACTAACCGCACACACACACACACCAGAGCAAACACAACTTTGTGGTTCTTATGTTAAGTACAATAGTGATGCTTTTAAGAAAATGCCTCAACTCGAACTGTGTGTTAACGGTCACAAACTTAATTTCATGGTCGACTCTGGTGCAGGTTATTCTGTGGTTAGGATGTCAGATTTGCCCACAACTCCTGAGATGAGTGGTCGCTTTATATTCTCTCAAGGTGCCAGCGGTGCCAATGTAAAAGAAAATTTCACAAAACCTCTCAAATGCGCCGCTCAGTTTGACAAACATCCCATAAGGTTTGAACATGATTTTCTGTTGTCTCCCTGTTGCCCAATTAATCTATTAGAAAGAGATTTGATGATTGTGTTAGGCCTCAATTTAGTATCCTCCCCTGATGGAGTGACAGTTACGCACAATTCTTCTTCACAATGTCACAGACCACACTTGAGCAGCTGCTTGTATATCAGTGTCAACTTCCTATAAATGCCTCCACTGATCTGCTCTCCAGGTCAGGGTCTCTCGTCACCCCTTTTTTCTGATTTTATGCACACTGATTCACTGCATTGCACTTCACATGTGACAGACACAGCAGATCACGTTTATGAATCTCTGTTTTTGCCTTTTCCTGATGATTCTCTGAAAGTGTCCAATATTTTTTGGTCTGGTTCCAGAAGTGCAGCTTCCGTCTCACTCACTGACCAACAGATGGCACTGTTTCGCGTCTCGAATTCCAGCCCTCACATCTCGCTCTCCAAGTCCCATGATGACCAGTGGCAAGACTTAGGCCCATTTGTCAGATCATGCCAGGCTGCCATTGGTTGGCAACCCACAACCACGCCTGATGTAATGTATTCACCCAGTCTGAGTGCATTTGATCTAAAAATGTCTCCAACCTTCTGTTCTCCAGCCACACGCTCATTTGTTGTGACTGAAAATCACCTTCATTCTTATGCAATGTTGTCCAACCCCTCTGATGTTTCTCCTTTGCTTTCAGATCTGCCTGAAACACTGTGGGCAAAGGACAAATATAATGTGGGCAAAATCACTCCAAAATCTGATTATAGGCCATGTAAACAACAATATCCACTCAGACAGAAAGCAGTGGAGGGGATACGTCCTGTTTTTGAATCCTTTTTGCAGGCTGGTGTAATTGTCCCCTGCCCTGATTCAACGGTCCGCACTCCACTGTTCCCAGTTAAGAAGATCAGAGACAAAGGTCAACCTACTGAGTGGCGGTTTGTGCAGGATCTGAAGGCTGTGAATGATGCTGTAATTGCTCGATAGCATATTGTTCCCGACCCATACACGCTGCTTTCCCAAATTCCGTCTAATGCAGCGTGGTTTTCGGTTGTAGACTTATCCAATACTTTTTTTTTGTGTTCCTGTCCACAGGGACAGCCAGTACTGGTTAGCTTTTAATTTTGAAAACAAGGCCTACATGTTCACACGCCTATGTCAAGGCTACTGTGAATCTCCATCATTATACAATCAGGCTCTCAGGAACAGTCTTGAACCCCTCATCCTCACTCCGGGTTCAGCTCTCTTGCAATATGTTGATGATCTACTAATTGCCAGTCCCACACAGGAGCAATGTGAAACAAATACGATCGCTTTGCTGAGACATCTGGCTCGTGAGGGCCATAAAGTCAGCCTCAGCAAACTACCGTTTGTACAACAAACTGTCACATTTCTGGGTCATGTCATCACCAAAGATGGCAAATCCCTGTCTGATAAGAGAGTAGAAGCTATTGTTAACATGCCTAAACCCTTGACGAAGAAACAACTCATGTCATTCATCGTCACATGCACTTTCTGTAGAACGTTCATTCCTGACTTGGCTCTTCTTGAAGCCCCTTTAGGTGCTCTATACCATGGCAAATCACTCATTCCTCACGAACGTGTCGTTTGGACTCCAGAGGCAGTCGAGGCATTTGTCACACTGAAGAAGACGCTGCAGCAATCTCCCACTCTTGCTCTCCCTAACCCTGACAAACCTTTTGTTCAGGCTGTGGATGAGAGAGACCGCTGCATGACTTCCGTCTTCCTTCAGTCTCATGGTGACAAATATCGCCCTGTCGCCTACTTCTCCGCCGAACTTGATCCGGTGGCAGCTCGCCTTCCACGTTGTTTGCGTGCAGTGGCCGCCTGTGAAAAAAAAAAAGCTGTCCTTGCCTCACGAGACATAGTAGGTTACTCTGACTTGACACTCCTTGTCCCTCATGCTGTGTCTCTCATTCTTACAGAACAGAAGACCTCACATCTCTCTGCTGCTCGCTGGTTGAGGTATCACACTGTTCTTCTTGACATGCCCAACATCACAGTGAAACGCTGTTCAACTTTGAACCCAGCCACACTTCTTCCGCTTCCGGATGAAGCAGAGCTCATTGCACTCATGGAAGCATGCAAATTGGCTACTGGTAAAACACTCACAGTCTACACTGACTCCAGATATGCGTTCAGTGTAACTCATGATTTTGGCGCCCTTTGGCAACACAGAAACGTCCTCAAATCTTCTGGTAAAAAGATAGCACACCACGGTCTCATCACAGATCTTCTGTCTGCCATTTTGCATTGTTAAGAGACATTATTCCACGATGGGGAATTCCTAGCAGAATTTCCAGTGACAATGGCAGACACTTCGTAAACGAAGCTGTCAAACAACTCGGTTCTCATCTAACTATGGATGTGCGAACACACTGTGCATATCATCCAGCCAGTGGTGGAGCTGTGGAACGAGAGAACGGCACACTCAAAACTAAACTTGCAAAGTGCTGTGAAGGCACAGGTCTTGCATCGACAAAAGTCCTGCCTCTGGTGCTGATGTACATGAGGATGAGAAAACGAACCCCACATTGGTGTTGATCCTGCGTCTTCTCCGCTTCCATCCACAGACTTGTGTGATCATGATATGTTGTCCTATTGCTCTAACCTGACTTCTTCTCTTTCAGACATCAGGACACAGGTGGCAAGGCCCCTACCAGGTACTGCTCACAACCCACACAGCAGTGAAAGTTGCTGAAAGAGCCACCTGGATCCACGCCAGCCACTGCAAACGAGTACCAGCTCCATCTGACCAGCTGACGCCTTCAACTCAAAGCACACACACTGATACTTCCACAGGTTGAGAAGCACCGAGAGTGTTGTATGATTAACCACATGAGCGTTCTGCCACAACACAGAAGAAATCTGCCTGACAACTGAGACCATGGACAGGCCATGGCATCCATTTCGACATCCAGGGTTGTGTGGCCTGAGAGGCTCGCTATACGTGTTACTCATGATCTCCTCTATTATTGTTTTGCCCATTATTCTGTCTAGATGCACTCCTATAAAAGTCTCTGATGATCTAACGAACTGTCTTTTCCATCCAGCACATGCAAATTTGACTAGACAAAAGATAAAGTGATTCAGGTCCCCTTGATCCGTAACTTATTCCCCATCCCTCCCTACCTGGACACTGACAGCACAGATGGTTCTGATGACGATACTCAATTTTAGGTTTTTTATGTTATTTTCTCCCCCCAGCTTGCTTATGTGTTTCTTAATGATTTCACTAGACAAAAACAGCTACTGCAATTATCCTTTCAACTTCATATTTTATGATGCTTTAATTTGAAGCTCTGTGAATTTTTAAGGTTGATGTGAGTTACTTTATGAAGTTTGTACATACTGAATCAATTTTACTTCCAAGCAAGAATTAAAAAAGTTTTTACTGGATATTTTCAACCTTAGATATATGTTGTGCCATAATGCATCAAACGTGATACCATAAAATGGTGTGCCTTTCGGCATTCAATAAATTTGGTTATCAAGATAAAAATATTAAATATTAATATTTTATTATTAATATTAAATAATAACTTTAATTGATTAAAGTTACCTCGGGGCACCACCCTTCAAAGGAAGGGAAAATATAGCCAATTTATTGATTAAGTCTCATAGATTAAGGTTCTAACTACAAATTTGGAACTCTGATTAACAATTAAATTAATAACTATAACCAAAATTACCATATAGATAGTTAGCTAAGTTGAAAGATATGGGGTTCTTGACAGTGTAGAGGTTGGCGAAATTCACTTATGCAACATTAATGGAAAAACATTTGTGAAAGAAAAACATTTATTATGAATATAATAAAGTATAAAAACACAAATTACTAACGGTCTAATTGTTAAACAAAGATAGGTATGTGTGTATACATGTGTGTGTGTCTGTGTGAGTCAGCGTGCTTTCAAGATGGTCGCTGGCCAAAGAGATAACACCCGTCCCCCACCTATTGGAATGTTTACGACCAGTCCGTGGAAAGGGGAAAACGGAAGTTGCTGTGCAGTTCGCAGTTTTGTGTCATCTTGCTGGTTCCTGTTGAGTTCAGTTCAGTTGCTGGCTGAAGTTTGCAAGCAGGACATCGAGTCGCTGCTAGGACGTTGGTAGAGCTTGGAGGGCGAGGAGGTTTCCTTGGTGAGATGAGCTGGAAGCTGCACCTTTGTGCTCCTCTCGAAGAGTTGGATGGGAAGAGAAGATGTGAGCTGGAGAAGAGGCTCGACAGCCTTCTCTCCTTGGAGGGAGTGTAGAAAAAGAGACACCCTTCTCCCCGTTGAGGGAGTTTAGAAAGAGAGAGCTCGAGCTCGAGGAGCTGGAGAACTTAGCTTATATTGGCCCGGTGACCTCACAGGTCATGGGGTCCAGAGTGACCAATGGGAGTTGAAACCTGTGTCCCTGGGGGGGGGGTTTCCACCCCTCTGTGTGAAGTTGATGCCCTCTGGGACATTGAGTTCCTTGCTCTGGTTTTTAATGGCCCCTGGGAGACGGAGTCCTGGGGGAACATGCGGCTTCAGGGTTTGATGGCACATGTAGGCCGAAGTGTGGTTTCACACAAAACCATGGCCCAACATATACTGTATGTTGACATTTAACGTTTTATTACATTTTAATATGAGTTACTTTTGCCAATCAATACAGTATGTTAAATTTTGATAATGGTTAATGAGATGATGATGTTGTTTGACCTGATTTCCTTCCATTTTCATTTTAAATGCTTGCTCAATTACAGGAAAAGAACTTTTTTCTTTCCACAAAAACAGCAGCGGCTACCTATTGCACCTCCCTGCCATGCATCGATGTTCTAGAACCTCTCCATGGTGGATGTGACCCTGTACGTACGCAAAGTGCGTGGGTTGAAGACTCGTCGATATTCTTCTATGATTATGATGTTGATTATGATGTTTCTTGATTATTTTTCGTTAGTGATCATATTTTTATTGATGATCAAAGGGGAAAGTGTAGTGGAAAATTCAACTGACCAGTGTCTAAGGTATTGGAAATCCCCCTGACCAGGTGTCTAACTGCTGTGATACTGTCTACCTGACAGGATGGAACCCTTATCTGGCGGTGTCTCACTGCTATGACCTTGATCAACAGGGTGCATGCCCTTATTTGGTGATGTTTTTCTTCCAACTGCTACAGCGGATGGACAGACACAGATGATCTCATGTCTTTCATGTCTTTTTTCATATTATGTTTTATGAAATGCCTCTTTGTATAAGTTCTGGCTTTTGTGAACTTGCGGCCAGTTCCATTTTGAGCACCCGTGCTTGTTGTGTAACCTCTGCAGAGCTTACTATTATAAAGACTCAAAGGCAACTCCAGTCTGAGAATTTCATTATTTCAAATCTCAAGATGAATTTCCATCACAAGATTTACATCATGCATCCTTAAAACTGCCTATCTGCTGTATTCCTGCCTCTAATAGGACTATAGAGACGACCTGAAGCTTATATACATTGAAAAATAATCTATGATCATATGGTGGGAATGTCGTCACTATGAGTTTAGAAAATGACGTCATATAGTGTAGCTATGCAACAACAGATGTTTTCACCCCAGTCCGTTTGTTTGTTGGTTGTTGATTTTAAGCAAGATTACACAAAACCTACTGAGTCGATTAGCATGAAACTTGAAGGTAGGATGAGGTACGGGTCAGGGAAGAACTCAGGAAAGTTTGGTGTGAATCCAGATAAGGGGGCGGACCCAGGAACCTTCTGTAAGATTGCGAGACAGTGCTGGGTTTCATGGACATGTGGATGTTTTCTACTCACACTGGACGTCTAAGTGTAGAGACGTGGAGTTGATCCGTCCGTACTGATTCTCAGACTTGCAGGAGTAGACCCCGCTGTCCCCAGAGCTGATGGAGGAGAGACGATAAACGCCCTCTGGTCCTTGAAGCAGAGTTCGGTTCTCCTTGTACCAGGTGTAATTAGCTGCTGGGTTAGCATCACTGCTGCAGGTCAGAGTCACCGAGCTGCCCTCCATGATCTCACCAGAGGGACTCACTGACACAGAGGGAGGCTTTGGAGCGTCTGTATGTGTGAAAACAGAATGATGATAACAGATGACAGACAATGTGTTTAACATTTGGGGACATATATGATATGATGTGTTAAAGTCAAAGGTGCTCAGGTGAGTGGAGTCACTGAGTTACAACAGCAAGGTTGTTAAACTGACACAGGTAAATTCTTCTTGTTGTTAAGTGAGAGGTATTTTTCAATGATTTCCTGTTGCACTACTGTTTCCAGACTCCCCTGAATGTCCACAGATTTCCAAACCATAGTCCAGTTTGTAACATGGACTTGTATGGAGGTGTATGTGTGACGTGTGCACAGGAGCAGGGTTTTGTTTTCACCACTGTCTGTCTGCTGAGAGCTGTTTGATCGTCACGTGAATGTGCACAGTGAAGGAAATATCTTTCAAGTTTACTGGGGATGGTGAAAGCTTTATGGATGTTTTAACTGATGCTGGGTGGATTCCTCTTTGTGCTGCTGATGGTCTGACTGTGAATACTTATGTGGCAGAAGTCAAACGACCCATAACTGCACACATTTAAAATGTAAAGGACAAAGAATGGGACAGATTCAACATATCTTCACTTCATAACCTGTGTTTCACTCACATGTCACAGTAATAGAGATGTTTGCTGAACTCCTTCCCAGCTCATTCTCAGCTGTGCAGTAATACTCTCCAGAGTCTGACGACCGGATGGAGCTGAGGACAAATTGTGTCTCTTCACTGAGAGGTTGAACTTGTTTATCTCCACTTCTCTGAGTCTAATGTAAATGTTACCTGTGACAGACAGAGTGACTCCAGGTGAACCAGTAAAACTCCCAGTAGGTTGGTTTGTTGTGAACCTGAACTTGTACACAGCTGAGTCGCTCTCTCTCAGGTTAGAGATTCTCAGAGTGCACTTGTTGTTTTCACAGAGATACTCCACACGACCTGAATACTCCGGATCAGTCCTTAGATCAACGTAAATCCCATTACTCTCTTGAATGAACCAGAAAGTTTCCTGAACTGTAGTAACACGGTAATTCAACCTGGATGGGTATGTGTAGGTACAGGTAATGTCCACTGTTGATCCTCTGAAGGCACAGATCTCCGTAGAAGTGTAACTCACACCCCAGTCAATCTGACTCCATACCACTGTAACACAGAGCACATCAGAGAATCAGAAGATAAACTTAAACATTTATAAAACTAACTCCATGTATTTTCTCTGGTGAATCAACAGTCGGCAGGTTTTCATTTTAAGATGATGACGATGCCAAGATGAGGAAACTTTCAGTTCACAAAAAACACAGGGAAGTGCCCTTTAAACTTCAGTGTGAGGGAGAAACACACTGTTGGAGGTGAGGAACATGAGGGACCTTGTAGAAGTTGCTCTTGTAATGGAGCAAACTGGCCAATATGGAGGAAATGATCTGTATCTTTTATGCAGAGTCGACCAAAGATGGACGACACGTCTCCACTTCCTCCCACTCTCCAGAAATGAAGCCAAAATATCCTGGATACCAACGCTGCCATCTTTCACATTTGGAACCACAGTCTGCACAGTAGTGATCTGGAGATGGAGCCACAGTATCAAGGTCCCGCCCATACATGAGCTCGACCAATCCTGAGTCAGCCTTAGCTGTCAATCATGAAGTTTAATCTAATTGTCATATGATCAAATAACTAATTAAAACCAAACTTATGAGAAACATGAACAATAGAGTGCGATAAGAACGACCTAAAATGACACAAACCGTCTTTGAGAAAAATGTATTTAACTTTTTAGATTGGTCCATGTCCTTCCCACTAACATGGAGGAGACAGGATGTATGTTCTATACTGCAGCCAGCCACCAGAGGGCGATCACAATGCTTTGGCTTCACTTCTGGGGAGCAGTCATGTCTTCCATCTATATTTACACAAGCAGAATACTAGTACTAGTACTACACTAGTTTGTCAGTACTGACAGTAGTATCCCAAGAGTTCAATGTGCCCATGCAGAAAAAAGTATTTAAAGACACATGAAGTTATGGTACAATGCATTATCTCAAATACTCCAGCAGATGGTGCTGTGTTGGTGAAATACTGTAGATTAAACTCACACATTGACGGAGAGCGGAAATCCTCGTGTCCTTTAACAGCACAGGAAACTGTGTCTGTATAATAAAAATTATGTGTATAAGATGCTCCTCCTATCTCCTTCTGTTGATTCTTGTACCAGACGTAGTTCAGATGATCAGGAAGACGACAACTGCTCTGACACCTGAGCTCTACATTCGTGTAGTAATAATAGTCATACTTCACTGATCTGCTCACCTGCACATGGAAATCTGTGTGTGAGAATAAGGAATTCATTTTAGTCCAAACTGACAACACACACATGCATATAAAAGTGCACAGACACACTCAAGTGAACCAAACAAGATGTAGGAAATAAATGAATGAATGTTCAGATGTAAATGTTACCTGTGACAGACAGAGTGACTCCAGCTGAACCAGTTAAACTCCCAGTAGGTTGGTTTGTTGTGAACCTGAACTTGTACACAGCTGAGTCGCTCTCTCTCAGGTTAGAGATTCTCAGAGTGCACTTGTTGTTTCCACAGAGATACTCCACACGACCTGAATACTCCGGATTAGTCCTTAGATCAACGTAAATCCCATTACTCTCTTGAATGAACCAGAAAGTTTCCTGAACTGTAGTATCATGGTTATTAAATGTGGATGGGTATGTGTAGGTACAGGTAATGTCCACTGTTGATCCTCTGACGGCACAGATCTCAGTAGAAGTGTAACTCACATCCCAGCCATTCTCACACTGTACCACTGTAACACAGAGAATCAGATTCATAACGACACCAGAGAACACTTAGTTTACTTTTTACTTTCTGTAGAAAAGAAACACATTTCCATGAGCAGCATTCCATAGCATTTCAACTGATGACTCCACACACTGATGACAATTCCTGCATCGAGAGGAGAGGACCTCAGTCATGATGATAATAATCATAATAATCATAATAATAATATTTCAGACTCTCGTCGATAGAAGCCTTGATCTGTCTGAAACTTCTTAACAAAGATACAAAATAATACTGATGATAATTCCTTCATATATTTTCTTTCTGCATCACTTTACAGGTGGTGATCTGAAAATGAATAAATGGTTCATTTATATTTTTACTTTCTTTCTCAAACTCACTTCAGGTGAATCAGAAGTCCGAGTGTAAAATAGAGTGAAACATGAATGTAGACGTACAGTACCTGTCACAGTGAGAAGAAGGACAACAAATCCACTCGCTGCTGCAGTTACACTCATAGTAGCTGCTGCTCTCGTCTGTGACTTCAAACAATAAAAACGTCCACAGATAAATAATGTGCACAAGATGAAACTCAGTCACATCACAGACACGTCTACCTACAACACAGAAGAGTCTGAGAATAAAGACAGATTCTGAAAGAGAAAGATAAATTTAAACTGTTAAACACCCCCAACTTCCTTCCTCTTTCCACTTACGTGCTTGCTGAGACAGATGGTGGAAGATTAAACCTAAAATAAAGAAGTAACTTGTGTTTTGTACAAACTGTGAATTTCCTCATTTTACAGAGTGTTAGAAACGACTATAGTGGCTGTTCGTACCAAACCTGAATCATCCTCAACTGAAGCTGTAAGCAGCGTTGAACAGGCCTGCCCCCCCTCGATCCAGCCAGTTGACGCAGCGCTTTACTTTTCTCAACCGTCCGACACTGCACGATTGAGAAAGATGCTAATTCCGGCGTGGAGTGTGCAGCTGTGTACATGCTTCCTGTGTCCACTATGTGGCACCGGAGAACACACCCTGCACGCACTATGCTGCTGTATATCAAGAGTAGAACACGCCATGAACATTCCTTGTAAACCGAAGGGTAATTAACACAAGGGTTACTTCCAGTGACCAGTAGGGGGCACAATGACTGATCCTTTTCACTTAAATCTTGCACACTGGACCTTTAAGATATTTAAAAATAATCAACTATGATTTCAAGATCAGAAAAGTATCAGAAACAAAACTCTTTTTTTGGACACATGTTCCGTCTGAGCTGTTCTTGAACGTCTGTTACCAAGTGGAGAACTTATGTGAACTGATCCCAGGCTGTCGTCAGTTCTGAAAATGTTCGGAGAATTGAATTTCAGCATCAAGGCGACAGGAGGCTGGAGGTTAAGTGTAAAATCCCAAATACCGGAACATTTGTGAATGGTCAAGTATTTTTTCACCCAGTTATCTGAATATACATTGTGCTTCAACACCGAGGATATTGCTCCATGTCTCCATAGATGCACTGATAATTTTATTATTTTGTATTAATTAAAACAAGGATATAAGTAGGTGACAGGATGTGGAGGAATCTTAAAAATAAATACAATTTGTTTAAAAGTTTTGACGTCTGGGTTACAAAGATCTGCACAGGGAATATATTCCTTTCTGGATCTGCGTCACTCTAGAATAGATTAAAGACACTGAAAATGTTATATCTAAGAAAAACTTAATGAAAACATATCTACATTTGAGAAATCGAGCTGATTAAACAGAGTTAAAATATGTTCAAATCTGCAGCCTCTGCCTTTGTGACTTCCTCACGTTTGTGTCCGTGATGTTTGTCTGATCTCGGCTCTTGTGCTCAGTCCAAGTCTCTGACTCAGGTAAAACAGACAAAGCCCTAAAAGGGGGTCTGGTCCCTCGACTCCCGGGGCCCTTTGTTCCAAGTGGGGCTGTGATGTACTTGGTGTTTGAGAATGGACCCTTTTCAGGGAGGCCGTAAGGCGATCCTGGGCCTTTCCTAGCCAGGGTGTGCCCCGGGCATCTCTGGTTTACCTGCGGGACCGCGAAGGGGCGGGGTGCAGGGAGGTGGGCTGGTCCTGTCTGCAGGGCCAGGCAGCGGTGGAGGCGAGGAAAGCAGCTGGTCAGTGGAAAGAAAGAGAGAGGGAGATCCAGAGAGAGGAGGGGAGGGATGGAGGGATGGATGTAAGGCGAGAACGCTGAGAAAGGACAAATAAACAAAGGTGGCGATGAGGGTCTGAGGTGAATTAATTGTATCAAGCTCTTTCTCTCTGCAGAGACGGTCTCTGGAGACAGCTGCACAGCAAACAGTAGACAGTGGATACAGTAGTGGACGACTGGAGACCTGGAGCTTTTAAAGAGTCGAGCAGCTGAGTAACATTCCACGGTTCCTCCCTGAGAGTTTGTCCGATGCACGAGTTATTGTTTCCCTTCTCGAGACGAGGTGGCATTGTGTCAGCGTGTTCCCACCGTAGGCTATAGAATATAAAGAGGAACGACTCGTGTACGAAAATCAAGCCATAATTCACCATCGTACACTTTTGACGCCATTTTTCCCGCTGATGCTCGACAGATAGCGAGTCTGTCTCAGCTGTCAATCAAAGATATTTCACCTCGTTTAACATCATCAAGTGATTAATTAAAACCAAACTTATTGGAAACATGAACACTAGAAAATAAATGTGATTAAAAACTACCTACAGTGACTTTTTGGGGGGAAATCTTTCCAATGTGTATTTTGACTTTTTAGTTTGGTCCCATCTGCTAACAAGGAGGAGGTGTGGTTCATGACCAATACTGGAGCCGTAATGTCGTCCATGACACAATCTGCCAAGGAGGTTTTTGTCTGTGTTTTTGATTGTATGTTTGTATGAAGGGTTACACAAAATCTACTGGACAAATGTTGTAAACCTTGGATGTGTTATTAGTCAGAAAAGAACCCAAAACATTTTAGTGTGGATCCAGGAACTTTATTTTACTTTCTTTAACTATTTCCTTAATCTTAATGATATAAATCAGGCGTGTTTAGGACTGATATTTATAAGTGTTGGTGTTTTCCTTTGTAATCTCTCATCTCTTATCTATCCTCACATCAATTACTCTCCTGGGGAATGAGAAGAAACTCACCCAAAGCTGATTTAAGATTGTAAATAATGTTATTAAATGATTTCCCTTGAAGATTCTCCACTTTACATCAATGTCAAAGTTATTCTGTAATTTACAGAACACCATACATTAGACTATGCATCCAGACACACAAATTACAATATCTAATACGCTTCCGCCATGTTCTTGAGGTTGGGTTTAAAATATGACGTGATCAGTTTCAGGTAGTTTTCAGTTGCTAAGCTGAAAACACAGAAATGTTTTCCTGTGTTTTTGAGGAAACTTTGTATTTGCAAACTCAGTTTTTCTAAGTTCATGTGCAGCAGTTTTTTCAGTGTTTCTGAAGCAACAGTGACTCTGAAGAGGAAGGAAGGAGGGGGAGTGTTTGTGGTTTGTTGTTTCTCCCTGAGCGAACAAACGGCGCCAGGTTCAGTCGGCTGTGACAAGTTGTCAGACGTGTCGTTTGTGATTGATTCGTACTTTGAGATGTTTCTGCCAGTTCTTCTGATCCTCGCTCCCGAAGACGTGTCAAGAGAAATGGGTTTGCAAGTTGATTCATAAGAAGAAAACACGACTTTCCCCACAATTATTTACTTTACTTCCGTCTTCAGGACTCTTACAACATGGCTCAAGTAGAATCAGTCATGTGATCATTGACCTTTGTTGCTGTTTTCTAACATGGAGGCATTTTTATTTGTATGATGTTTTACATGTGATGTCGGCTAATGTTTGTAGATGTGCTCAGTTGTTGGCTGTTAATTAACTCCACCAAGGAGGCTACGTTTTCTCCCCCCCCCCCGTTGGTTTCTTAGCTTTAAACAAGATCACTCAAAAACCTGTGGATTGATAACAACAAAACTTGGATACGGTACGGGTCAGGGGAATTGAAAATTTGGTGCAGATCCGGATCACGGAGCAGATCCAGGACTTTTTCATTTCATTTCTGTTGATTTCTCAGAGAATAATTCATGGATCTTGATGAGAAAAAAAAAGATTGTGTAATTTGGTGCAGATTTGAATGAGAGAACACAAATATGGATTTAGTGAATTTAAATGTGGTTTTCATAAGGTGACTGTTCGACCTTGGCGGAGGAATGCACTACAATGTGAATGTGCACTCATCCATCCTTACCACTTATCCTTAAAGGGTCACTGTGGGGCTGGGGTCAATCATTGGGCATCGACAGCACAGCAAGCTTCCTCTAGTGAAGAGCAATGGAACAAATTTTGGAGAATTTGCGTGGCTCTGTCTCTTCAGGACGTCTCGTACAAGGGACACACGCTTTCAATAAAACACTGAGTTTACTGGAAAACGTTCTCCTTTCAAAAGAAAATAAAAAGTCAAACGCCGAAGTCCTCATTCTTCCCTATGAGATACATTTAAACACAGAGTTATGTATGATCATCAAATATTTATTATTTACAAAAATATAACTATTTTTATATTTGAAAACATTCACAAAAAAAGAAAAGGCTTATCCAGCTTTTTATTTAATAATTGGAAAAGCTCTTTAAGTATTTTCATCCTATTTAGTGTGATTCATGTTTTGATGAACTTTTCTCCAGTGAAAGCTGATTATAAACGGAAGTGTAGTTCTGCAGGTTGTAGTTTATTTTGAAATCAGGAAGCCACATCACTTCATGTCGTCTCCACAGTGACGAGCAGCGCGGGCAGAGCTGCGCATGTGTCAAGTCAAATAGCTGCCGACAGCAGCTTTTACGCACAGAATGGAAGGAAATCAGTCGTTTCGATGCAGCCGTTTTCAAAACAGATAAAAAAGAATCAGTTTATTAATTAAATCAATCTGATAAAAAAGTTTACAAACATGCAAATTAAGAGTTGATTGGTGAAGAACACGGAAGAGAAGGTGATGGGGAAACGAAATCACCAGCAGCCAAGAGCATGGTTTTAAAACGTTGTGGAATCTACAGTGAATCACTTTTTATTCTACAATGCACAAGAGATGGACACGTCGGAGGCTGCCGGTCCTGATTTTCACCTTCTTCATCGTCCTCTTCGTGGATCTTCAATTACGCACCAGCGACCCTCCCAAGATCAGTGTGGTCCTCGATCCGCCAGCCGGTGCGCTCCCCCGCGCCATCCAGCAGGCTCCCTCCGCGGCCAAGGACGCACAGAGGCCGGCCAGCGGCAGCAGCAGCAGGGAGGCTGGACACCCGACCACTGAGGGTGCTCATGTCTCTCAGCCCAAACTGAAGCAGGAGGACATCTTCATCGCTGTGAAAACCACCGGCAGGTTCCACAAGACGCGCCTGGCGCTCCTCGTGGAGACGTGGATGTCAAGAACCAAGGCGCATGTGAGTCCCTGTGGTGTCTGTGCTGCTCGGACACCTTTGTTTAAAACCTCTTACACCATTAAAACAGCAGAACAACAGTGGAACAGAAGCTCCATCAGAAGTAAATCCCCTTGTGGGTTTAAAACAGTGAACATGTGGTTTAATGAGCACAGTGAATGATCCTAACAGAAAGAAAAGAGGAGATTCTAAATTGGATAGAAGGAATTTTACCAAAGTCTCAGCCTCATCCAGAAGAGAGCAGTTTATACAGTTTTATAAATTCATATGTCCTCAGAGCAAACTCATATTCTGTCCATATCCACAATCTAAAGTTCAAGTCAATATTTCTATGATCAAGTATCTGACTCACTTGTTCTTTTGTTCTGTTGATGAAATGAAAACATTCACTTCCTTCCTGCTTTCCAGCTGCACGTCTCTGATTGACACGTCCTAAGTTCACCTCCTCACTGAGGTTAAATCTCAAAAGAAACAAAACAGCAATGTGGAAAACAAAAGTTGTAACTTCTGCCTGTTTTCCTAAGATTCAAGATTAAACACTGGGATCAATAAGAGTTTTTATGACTTTTAAATCAAGGGAATAGATTCTAAGTAGATTTTTCAAAATCAAAAGAGTAATTATTGTCAGTGTCTAGTTCAGTTAGATTTTGGTACATCTCTGGTATAATGATCATCCAATATTGCTGGAAACACACTTGTTTGCTTTCATCGTTAGCAGATCGACATCTGTCCGTACCATTTACATCAGGAGGCTTCAGCCAGCAGCTGGTTAGCTTAGCACACAGGTTAGAAACGACCTGCGTCCCAATTCAGGTGCTGCTGAGCTGTCCCCTTTAGAAAGCTCCTGCAAATACACCTGAGCAATGAAGGATCCAACTCATCGCAGGATTTGTTGCGCGCAGGTGACAGAGGTAACAAGCTGTTGAGTAGTGCAGCTAACGATGGGGCTCCACCACGGACGTATGCAGCACTTTTAAAATCATTTGAATGTTCAATTTGACTCCATGAGATGTTTTATGAAACAGAGTGAAACATACTGTAGTTCAGATGATCAGGAAGACGACAACTGCTCTGACACCTGAACTCTGCCCAGTTAGAATAGTCATCCTTCACTGATGTGCTCACCTGCACATGCAAATCTGTTTGTGAGAGTACGGAATTCATTTTAGTCCAAACTGACAACACACACATGCATATAAAAGTGCACAGACACACTCAAGTGAACCAAACAAGATGTAGGAAATAAATGAATGAATGTTCAGATGTAAATGTTACCTGTGACAGACAGAGTGACTCCAGCTGAACCAGTAAAACTCCCAGTAGGTTGGTTTGTTGTGAACCTGAACTTGTACACAGCTGAGTCGCTCTCTCTCAGGTTAGAGATTCTCAGAGTGCACTTGTTGTTTTCACAGAGATACTCCACACGACCTGAATACTCCAGATCAGTCCTTAGATCAACGTGAATCCCATTACTCTCTTGAATGAACCAGAAAGTTTCCTGAACTGTAGTATCATGGTTATTAAATGTGGATGGGTATGTGTAGGTACAGGTAATGTCCACTGTTGATCCTCTGACGGCACAGATCTCAGTAGAAGTGTAACTCACATCCCAGCCATTCTCACACTGTACCACTGTAACACAGAGAATCAGATTCATAACGACACCAGAGAACACTTAGTTTACTTTTTACTTTCTGTAGAAAAGAAACACATTTCCATGAGCAGCATTCCATAGCATTTCAACTGATGACTCCACACACTGATGACAATTCCTGCATCGAGAGGAGAGGAACTCAGTCATGATGATAATAATAATAATAATAATAATAATAATAATAATAATAATAATAATAAGTTGCAGACTCTTTAATATTTTGAGCTCTAGACGATAGAAACTTCTAAACAAAGATACAAAATAATACTGATGATAATTTCTTCATATATTTTCTTTCTGCATCACTTTACAGGTGGTGATCTGAAAATGAATGAATGGTTCATTTATATTTTTACTTTCTTTCTCAAACTCACTTCAGGTGAATCAGAAGTCCGAGTGTAAAATAGAGTGAAACATGAATGTAGACGTACAGTACCTGTCACAGTGAGAAGAAGGACAACAAATCCACTCGCTGCTGCAGTTACACTCATAGTAGCTGCTGCTCTCGTCTGTGACTTCAAACAATAAAAACGTCCACAGATAAATAATGTGCACAAGATGAAACTCAGTCACATCACAGACACGTCTACCCACAACACAGAAGAGGCTGAGAAAGTCAAACTGTTAAACACATCCCACTTCCTTCCTCTTTGCACCTACCTGCATCCTGAGCCTGATGGTGGTAGATTAAACTGTGGTTTGTACGAGTGTGAGAAACAACTTTAGTTGCTGTTCATACCAAACCTGTATCATCCACATCACAACATCTCACTGACACAAGAAAGACAAATTTAAGGAGACTTGAGAAAAACTGGGCTGTTTTTAATCTCATCTGTTCAGTGTCTCATTAAGATGCAATAAAGATTGACATGAAAAAGACAAATTAAAGAAAGATTTAAAATTGAACTGGAAAATAAACTGCCATTAATACTTTAAGTGAGATTAAAATATAGTAAGAGTTTCAAAACAAAAGCAAATTAGAACAAATAAGCTTCACATTTAATATAAAAATATATTAACAGAATAAAATAACTTTTAATGATCCTGAAAGAAAATCTGCTTTGTTTCAAAACTGTACATCACAAAGTTAGAAAAGAGGAAGTTGTGAGTGAACAACAAATGAAAATAAACAAGACTATTAATATGAATAATGTTGTGAAGAAAAAGTAAAAGTATAATTAACATCAGTCTCCTAAAGGTGCAGCAAACAAACTAATTATGTTACTAAAATTACCAAAACTAATATTATAATAATGAATCAATAATCCTAATGAAGAATAAGTGATAATGTATAATCTTTTTTGTATAACTTATAAACCTGGATCACAGCAGTACAACATTATTCTGTTCGTAACAACATTCGAGCTTCACACCCTGAGAGAGACGTCAGAGGAAAATGGCCGCCGTGTGAACATAGTGGATTAAAACACACCTAACTCCTTCTTCTTCACGTGTTTCACACGTGATGTGAGAAATACCACAAAACACTAAAGTGAAATCAATGGGCCTGATGCAAACTTTGAACAGACACCAGAGGCAACACAGCTCATCTGGTGTCAGCAGTTCACTTTGTGTTAACGGTCACATTCAAGGCGTTCATCACGTAAGTAGCAGCTCACATCCACATGAGACGTGGTCCCTCCAGTCCTCAGAGGAAATGAGTACAACTCCTGATCGGCTGATGATGGAAACGCTGGAAACAATAGTGTAGAAACAGAAAGAAGTGAAAGAGACAGAATCCTCTCTGTGGTTTTATCAGTAAAACTCTTTACTACCATCTAGCGGCAGCAGTGTCACACTACAACTAACTAATAATGCTTTTTTTGATAATTTTATGAATAGAAAAAAGTTTGCTACAAGTTTACAGTTTGTCGACCGTCTGACACACACTTAATTTCATGTTTAAAGCTGCAAGTTATAAAATGTTTGATATTTTTCATTCAGGCTAAATGTGGCGTTTTTAACAACTTCTACAAGTTGCTGATATATTTCAGATAAAAGTCGAGTCACCGAAGTCGTTTGGATTCATCCTCGGGGCAATTTATCCATTAGCTGTCAAGACAAGTCACTTAAAACTGAACATTCACTTCAACAATGATGCTGGAGTCTGACTGTCACCAAAGTAGGATTCATCCTGTGGGGACCATGAACAGTTGTATGAACTTCTATTCAAATCCATCCCGCAGCTGTTGAGATATTTCCATCGGGACTAAGGTGATTTCCAGACGTTGGTCTAAACAGCAGGAGGTTTTTTGACTGTGCTGTACAATGCAGCTGGATCCTCTCCAGTGTCCTGACCTCTGGTTCTGAAAGGAGATAAAACAAATAAATGATCAGGAGGTCATGGAGACGTAGCATTAAAGGAGACATATTGAGTTTCAAACTTCTGCAAAGTTAAAAAGCCCAAAGTCTGAGCTCCTCTCCTGGTAAAACGAGCTCCTCTGCCCCACGGAAAACATGAAGCTCCTGAAACACCTCACCAGTAGTCCCGCCCGTACCTCTGCATCATCGGCAGAAGCCAGGGCTGTAGCAAACGTAGCATAAGCAGTATTTAAACGTAAACAGTGGTGCGTTGAACACATTGTGTTACGAAGTGTTGCAACAATGTTAGCGCAGGAGATCATTCTTGGCGTTCTCGTGGAAAACATTTCGGAGGTAGATGATGTGGGTTAAAATACGTGTTGAATGCTTCAATACAGGCTGAATGTCACAGTCTCTGCTTCCGTCGTCTGGAACAGCAGCTTCTAACACCAGCATCTGTAGAGAACTTTAGAATCCATTGTGTCACTGCCTTTTTAAAACAGTCGCTGCTGATTGGGGAACACCTCTGACACACCCACCAAACGAGAGCCCGCTGCACACGGGTTCAAACAAACATGTCGTTCACCACGGAAACGCTAGTTAAACTATAAGAAATGATTTGAGATTGAATGTGTCCCTCGTAAAGTGAGAGTGGAGGTTTTCCTACATGCACAGGAAGTGGTTAACCAATCACAACAGAGTGGGCCGGGTGACCAATCAGAGCAGACTGGGCATTATCAGGAGGGGGGGGGGGCCTTAAAGAGACAGGAGCTAAAACCAAGTGTTTGAGACAGAGGCTGAAAAGAGGAGCTGCAGCAATAGACAGTCGGAGGAAAGTGATGTTTTCTGAACATTAAACATTTTAAAGTCACAACACTAATTAAAATGATCAAACTGAATATGAGCAGAATATGTCTCCTTTAACAAATACACATTTTTAAACAAAATAAGAAAAAATGAAAGTGTAAAAACAAATGACTTCTATAGGATATATCTCTGTTTATGATGTTTTGTGGTGTTAGTGAGGATAATGGTCCTGAGTGAAGAGCTGCTCACCTCGGGGCAGATCTGTTAAAGTTGACAGAAGCGTACACAACCTCCTCCGCCTCCTTGTGTTTGCTGGGTTCAGCTGATCCGACGTTGGAGGAGATGGGATCCGTCTGTCTCTTCATGAAGTGGACACTGGCATAGTGAAGGTCACAGTTTTCCTCACACTCATTGGGTAGACGCTGCAAACACAAATTTGCTTTTGAATCTTGGACATGTGGCAGTATGGACAACGTCAGAGTCCAACTATCGCAGCTATTGATTTATTTAAAGCGCCTCCTTCTGCACCAGACGTGTTTCAAGGACAGGAAACATGTGGTTCTACTAAAAACCAAAAGGAGGGAAGGTCTTCAGTTTGAATTCCAAACACGAACACTACAAACTTCTCACTTAGTGTGTAGGTGAGCCACTTGTGTTTGCGCTTTCACATCGGTTGTGTCCAGATAAGACTACATCTGGGAGCTGGATGTTCGCGTACTGCAGCCAAGTTTGGTCGAAACAAGTTGTGTAACATCATTTAATTAGAGGTCGAGCTACACACAATATAATCCCTGGACCCCAAAACTATCTGTCAGCAAATCATTGATAAAAACTCTTTTAGCACTATATTTTGGGTGTATAGTGTGTATCATTTAATTGTGTAACACTTTAATACAACTGCAGGTCTACAGACACAGAGGCACTTAAAAAAAGAAAAGTCAGGCTCACAGTAACTATAGAAGGAGCGAGAAGGAAGGGGGATAGGCCACACCCCCTAACTCCCTTCTTTCTCTCAGTCTTGTTCCGACCAGCAACGAGTACACAACTCTCCGTCTCGCTGATGCACCACGCCCTACTCACCGACACTCAATGCCACACAACGCTATCTCTCCAAACTCGTAACACAATTACCTCAAATTCATGTCAAAGGGCAACATAATCACTAAATACAGATATGAAAGAACACGACTGCTCTGTGGATCAACCTTTAATTATAGAGCTGCATCCACACGCAGCCAACACTGACTTTATTTGTCCCAACGACACAGACTATGAAAAGCAGTCTCACACACACTTAGTCTCAGACAGAACAATGCAAAATCAACGTGTTACACAGCCACACCCAATGGTGATCTGCTCCACATTACAGTGCTCCACACTAAAGATATCTGAACCAATCAATACAATCTTTCACAAACTTTGACAAGATTTAAAGCAGCACATGTTACAAATCAACAAACTTAGAGCAGCATCAAGTGTCATAGTTCAGCAAAAACTGTTGAACAAACCGCACAGCACAGAAAATTATAACACTCAGCAATTTGCTTAAATGGATAGATTACCAGAAGGAAATTCAAACACCAGATGATTGTTTTTACAATGGCAGTTTTGACTGTGATTTTAATAACTAGTTTTTAATCTTTACATGACAGAGAAAAGGGTTTGACGTGAGAAATAGTTGCGTTTGAAAGGATTGGACGCTGAACTGTGTGTCTCACCTGCTCACTGTGGTCAAGTCTGTCCCCAGGATCAGCAGATTGCTGAGAGTTTCTCTTTTTTCTGATCAATTGAACCAAATAACAAACAATATACATAATAATCGAGTTGATTTAATTTGACAGGACAGATTTTCAGGAATTCATCGTACAAAGCTTTAGTGGAACAGATTTGCTCACCTGATCAGTAGGAACACGGAGAGGAGAGTCACAGCGAGGAAAACTGCAGCGGCTGATCCAATGAGTGCTGATCTCCATGATCCAGGTGAAACTATGATGAAATAACTTTTACTTAATCATTTCAAGAAATCACAATACTTAAAGGTGCAGGACGAAACATTTACAAAAAGTACTTTTTGTCATGTTTGCGAAACCTGTCTCGATGTTCTGACTGAATATAAAGACAGTTTATTTTCTAATAAAGCGTTTTGAAGAGCTCTGTTCAGAGTGGCCTGTTTGTGGGCGTGTCTCTTAAACTGTTAATGAGCCACTGCTCCCCCTGCTGGGAGGTGTATGTGTGACGTGTGCACAGGAGCAGGGTTTTGTTTTCACCACTGTCTGTCTGCTGAGAGCTGTTTGCTCGTCACGTGAATGTGCACAGTGAAGGAAATATCTTTCAAGTTTACTGAGGATGGTGAAAGCTTTATGGATGTTTTAACAGATGCTGGGTGGATTCCTCTTTGTGCTGCTGATGGTCTGACTGTGAATATTTATGATGCAGACGTCAAACGACCCATATCTGCACACATTTAAAATGTAAAGGACAAAGAATGTGACAGATTCAATATATCTTCACTTAATAACCTGTGTTTCACTCACATGTCACAGTAATAAAGATGTTTGCTGAACTCCTTCCCAGCTCATTCTCAGCTGTGCAGTAATACTCTCCAGAGTCTGACGACCGGATGGAGCTGAGGACAAATTGTGTCCCTTCACTGAGAGGTGGAACTTTTTTATCTCCACTTCTCTTGTACCAGGTGTAATTAGCTGCTGGGTTAGCATCACTGCCGCAGGTCAGAGTCACCGAGCTGCCCTCCATGATTTCACCAGAGGGACTCACTGACACAGAGGGAGGCTTTGGAGCGTCTGTATGTGTGAAAACAGAATGATGATAACAGATGACAGACATTGTGTTTAACATTTGGGGACATATATGATATGATGTGTTAAAGTCAAAGGTGCTCAGGTGAGTGGAGTCACTGAGTTACAACAGCAAGGTTGTTAAACTGACACAGGTAAATTCTAATTAATGTTAAGTGAGAGGTTTTTTTTCAATGATTTCCTGTTGCACTACTGTTTCCAGACTCCCCTGAATGTCCACAGATTTCCAAACCATAGTCCAGTTTGTAACGTGGACTTAAACGTGACATATTCTGACCCTTTTCCACAATTAGACAGAGTTTCTATCTAATAAAACGTGTGAAGAGCCCTGTTCAGAGTGGCCTGTTTGTGGGCGTGTCTCTTAAAATGTTAATGAGCCACTGCTCCCCCTGCTGGGAGGTGTATGTGTGACATGTGCACAGGAGCAGGGTTTTGTTTTCACCACTGTCTGTCTGCTGAGAGCTGTTTGCTCGTCACGTGAATGTGCACAGTGAAGGAAATATCTTTCAAGTTTACTGAGGATGGTGAAAGCTTTATGGATGTTTTAACAGATGCTGGGTGGATTCCTCTTTGTGCTGCTGATGGTCTGACTGAATATTTATGATGCAGAAGTCAAACGACCCATATCTGCACACATTTAAAATGTAGAGGACAAAGAATGGGACAGATTCAATATCTCTTCACTTCATAACCTGTGTTTCACTCACATGTCACAGTAATAGAGATGTTTGCTGAACTCCTTCCCAGCTCATTCTCAGCTGTGCAGTAATACTCTCCAGAGTCTGACGACCGGATGGAGCTGAGGACAAATTGTGTCTCTTCACTGAGAGGTTGAACTTGTTTATCTCCACTTCTCTTGTACCAGGTGTAATTAGCTGCTGGGTTAGCATCACTGCTGCAGGTCAGAGTCACTGAGCTGCCCTCCATGATCTCACCAGAGGGACCCAATGACACAGAGGGAACCTTTGGAGCATCTGAAGGATAGTTTATATTAACACACAGGATGAGAATACAATCAAAACATTGTCTGTATTATTTGTTTAAAGTTTAACTTTAAATTATTTCCACATTATTGTAGCTTCATGAGGAGGCGTAAACTCACACAATGTAGGAGAAGGGAAACGCTCATGTCCTTCTATAGCACAGTGATAGCTGTCTTCAGCATTAAAGTGTTGGAGGTGAAAGTATTTTTTTCGTCCAACAACTTTCTTGTTATTGTACCAAACGTAGGAAAGATGATCAGGGAGCTGACACCTGCTGTGACAGGTCAGCTCTGTCCAGGTAGGATATGGATTGGCTGTTGATCTCCTCACATGTACCTGGAGCTGAGGGTCTGTGAACAAACATGTTATTTTATTTCAACATACACACTAACATTTCAAACTGACTAATGTAAATGTTACCTGTGACAGACAGAGTGACTCCAGCTGAACCAGTAAAACTCCAAGTAGGTTGGTTTGTTGTGAACCTGAACTTGTACACAGCTGAGTCGCTCTCTCTCAGGTTAGAGATTCTCAGAGTGCACTTGTTGTTTCCACAGAGATACTCCACACGACCTGAATACTCCGGATCAGTCCTTAGATCAACGTGAATCCCATTACTCTCTTGAATGAACCAGAAAGTTTCCTGAACTGTAGTAACATGGTCATTCAACCAAGATGGGTATGTGTAGGTACAGGTAATGTCCACTGTTGATCCTCTGAAGGCACAGATCTCAGTAGAAGTGTAACTCACACTCCAGCCATTCTGACTCCTTACCACTGTAACACAGAGCACATCAGAGAATCAGAAGATAAACTTGTACATTTATAAAACTAACTCCATGTATTTTCTCTGGTGAATCACCAGTCGGCAGGTTTTCATGTTAAGATGATGACGAGGCCAAGATGAGAAAACTTTCAGTTCACAAAAAACACAGGGAAGTGCCCTTTAGACTTCAGTGTGAGGGAGAAACACACTGTTGGAGGTGAGGAACATGAGGGACCTTGTAGAAGTTGCTCTTATAATGGAGCAAACTGGCCAATATGGAGGAAATGATCTGTGTCTTTTATGCAGAGTCGACCAAAGATGGACGACACGTCTCCACTTCCTCCCACTCTCCAGAAATGAAGCCAAAATATCCTGGATACCAACGCTGCCATCTTTCACATTTGGAACCACAGTCTGCACAGTAGTGATCTGGAGATGGAGCCAGAGTATCAAGGTCCCGCCCATACATGAGCTCGACCAATCCTGAGTCAGCTTCAGCTGTCAATCATGAAGTTTAATCTAATTTTTATATCATCATATAACTAATTAAAACCAAACTTATGAGAAACATGAACAACAGAGTGTGATAAGAACGACCTAAAATGACACAAACCATCTTTGAGAAAAATGTATTTGACTTTTTAGATTGGTCCATGTTCCATCCACTAACATGGAGGAGACAGGATGTATGTTCTATACTGCAGCCAGCCACCAGAGGGCGATCACAATGCTTTGGCTTCTCTTCTGGGGAGCAGTCATGTCTTCCATCTTTATTTACACAAGCAGAATACTAGTACTAGCACTACACTAGTTTGTCAGTACTGACAGTAGTATCCCAAGAGTTCAATGTGCCCATGCAGAAAAAAGTATTTAAAGACACATGAAGTTATGGTACAATGCATCAACTCAAATACTCCAGCAGATGGTGCTGTTAGTGAAATACTGTAGATTTAACTCACACATTGACGGAGAGCGGAAATCCTCGTGTCCTTTAACAGCACAGGAAACTGTGTCTTTAGAATAAAAATTATCTGAATAAGATGGTCCTTCCTTCTTCTCCTTCTGTTGATTCCTGTACCAGACGTAGTCCAGATGATCAGGAAGACGACAACTGCTCTGACACCTGAGCTCTGCCCGGTAATAAGAGTCAGACTTCACTGATCTGCTCACCTGCACATGCAAATCTGTGCGTGAGAAGAAGGAATTCATTTTAGTCCAAACTGACAACACACACATGCATATAAAAGTGCACAGACACACTCAAGTGAACCAAACAAGATGTAGGAAATAAATGAATGAATTTTCAGATGTAAATGTTACCTGTGACAGACAGAGTGACTCCAGGTGAACCAGTTAAACTCCCAGTAGGTTGGTTTGTTGTGAACCTGAACTTGTACACAGCTGAGTCGCTCTCTGTCAGGTTAGAGATTCTCAGAGTGCACTTGATGTTTTCACAGAGATACTCCACACGACCTGAATACTCCGGATCAGTCCTTAGATCAACGTGAATCCCATTACTCTCTTGAATGAACCAGAAAGTTTCCTGAACTGTAGTATCATGGTTATTAAATGTGGATGGGTATGTGTAGGTACAGGTAATGTCCACTGTTGATCCTCTGACGGCACAGATCTCAGTAGAAGTGTAACTCACATCCCAGCCATTCTCACACTGTACCACTGTAACACAGAGAATCAGATTCATAACGACACCAGAGAACACTTAGTTTACTTTTTACTTTCTGTAGAAAAGAAACACATTTCCATGAGCAGCATTCCATAGCATTTCAACTGATGACTCCACACACTGATGACAATTCCTGCATCGAGAGGAGAGGAACTCAGTCATGATGATAATAATAATAATAATAATCATAATCATAATCATAATCATAATATTTCAGACACTCGTCGATAGAAACCTTGATCTGCCTGAAACTTCTTAACAAAGATACAAAATAATACTGATGATAATTCCTTCATATATTTTCTTTCTGCATCACTTTACAGGTGGTGATCTGAAAATGAATGAATGGTTCATTTATATTTTTTACTTTCTTTCTCAAACTCACTTCAGGTGAATCAGAAGTCCGAGTGTAAAATAGAGTGAAACATGAATGTAGACGTACAGTACCTGTCACAGTGAGAAGAAGGACAACAAATCCACTCGCTGCTGCAGTTACACTCATAGTAGCTGCTGCTCTCGTCTGTGACTTCAAACAATAAAAACGTCCACAGATAAATAATGTGCACAAGATGAAACTCAGTCACATCACAGACACGTCTACCTACAACACAGAAGAGTCTGAGAATAAAGACAGATTCTGTATGAAAAAGATAAATTAAAACTGTTAAATATAGCTAACTTCCTTCCTCTTTACACTTACATGCATGGTGAGCCCGATGGTGTTAAATGAAACCTAAAACAAAGAAGTAACTTGTGGTTTGTACAAACTGTGAATTTCTTCACATAACAGAGTGTGAGAAACAAGTGGCTGTTCATACCAAACCTGTATCATCCACATCACAACATCTCACTGACACAAGAAAGACAAACTCAAGGAGACTTGAGAGAAACTGGGCTGTTTTTAATCTCATCTGTTCAGTGTCTCATTAAGATGCAATAAAGATTCACATGAAAAAGACAAATTAAAGAAAGATTTAAAATTGAACTGAAAAATACACTGCCATTAATACTGTAAGTGAGATTCAAATATAGTAAGAGTTTCAAATCAAAAGCAAATTAGAACAAATGAGCTTCACATTTTAGGTAAAATTAAAAATATATGAACAGAATAAAAAAAGACCTTTAATGATCGTGATAACGTGATAAAGGTGTTCATCACGTAAGTAGCAGCTCACATCCACATGAGACGTGGTCCCTCCAGTCCTCAGAGGAAATGAGTACAACTCCTGATCGGCTGATGATGGAAACGCTGGAAACAATAGTGTAGAAACAGAAAGAAGTGAAAGAGACAGAATCCTCTCTGTGGTTTTATCAGTAAAACTCTTTACTTCCATCTAGTGGCAGCAGTGTCACACTACAACTAACTAATAATGCTTATTTTGATTATTTTATGAATAGAAAAAAGTTAATTACAAGTTTACAGTTTGTCGACCGTCTGACACACACCGCAGATAATTTCATGTTTGAAGCTGCAAGTTATAAAATGTTTGATATTTTTCATTCAGGCTAAATGTGGCGTTTTTAACAACTTCTACAAGTTGCTGATATATTTCAGATAAAAGTCGAGTCACCGAAGTCAATTTATCCATTAGCTGTCAAGACAAGTCACTTAAAACTGAACATTCACTTCAACAATGATGCTGGAGTCTGACTGTCACCAAAGAAGGATTCATCCTGTGGGGACCATGAACAGTTCTATGAACTTCTATTCAAATCCATCCTGCAGCTGTTGAGATATTTCCATCGGGACTAAGGTGATTTCCAGACGTTGGTCTAAACAGCAGGAGGTTTTTTGACTGTGCTGTACAATGCAGCTGGATCCTCTCCAGTGTCCTGACCTCTGGTTCTGAAAGGAGATAAAACAAATAAATGATCAGGAGGTCATGGAGACGTAGCATTAAAGGAGACATATTGAGTTTCAAAGTTCTGCAAAGTTAAAAAGCCCAAAGTCTGAGCTCCTCTCCTGGTAAAACGAGCTCCTCTGCCCCACAGAAAACATGAAGCTCCTGAAACTCCTCACCAGTAGTCCCGCCCGTACCTCTGCATCATCGGCAGAAGCCAGGGCTGTAGCAAACGTAGCATAAGCAGTATTTAAACGTAAACAGTGGTGCGTTGAACACCTTGTGTTACGAAGTGTTAGCGGAGGAGGTCATTCTTGGCGTTCTCGTGGAAAACATCTCGGAGGTAGATGATGTGGGTTAAAATACGTGTTGAATGCTTCAATACAGGCTGAATGTCACAGTCTCTGCTACCGTCGTCTGGAACAGCAGCTTCTAACACCAGCATCTGTAGAGAACTTTAGAATCCATTGTGTCACTGCCTTTTGAAAACAGTCGCTGCTGATTGGGGAACACCTCTGACACACCCACCAAACAAGAGCCCGCTGCACACGGGTTCAAACAAACATGTCGTTCACCACGGAAACGCTAGTTAAACTATAAGAAATGATTTGAGATTGAATGTGTCCCTCGTAAAGTGAGAGTGGAGGATTTCCTACATGCACAGGAAGTGGTTAACCAATCACAACAGAGTGGGCCGGGTGACCAATCAGAGCAGACTGGGCATTATCAGGAGGGGGGGCCTTAAAGAGACAGGAGCTAAAACCAAGTGTTTGAGACAGAGGCTGAAAAGAGGAGCTGCAGCAATAGACAGTCTGAGGAAAGTGATGTTTTCTCATTAAACATTTTAAAGTCACAACACTAATTAAAATGATCAAACTGAATATGAGCAGAATATGTCTCCTTCAACAAATACACATTTTTAAACAAAACAAGAAAATGAAAGTGTAAAAACAAATGACTTCTATAGGATATATCTCTGTTTATGATGTTTTGTGGTGTTAGTGAGGATAATGGTCCTGAATGAAGAGCTGCTCACCTCGGGGCAGATCTGTTAAAGTTGACAGAAGCGTACACAACCTCCTCCGCCTCCTTGTGTTTGCTGGGTTCAGCTGATCTGACGTTGGAGTAGAGGGGATCCGTCTGACTCTTCATGAAGTGGACACTGGCATAGTGAAGGTCACAGTTTTCCTCAGACTCATTGGGTAGACGCTGCAAACACAAATTTGCTTTTGAATCTTGGACATGTGGCAGTATGGACAACGTTAGAGTCCAACTATAGCAGCTATTGATTTATTTAAAGCGCCTCCTTCTACACCAGACGTGTTTCAAGGACAGGAAACATGTGGTTCTACTAAAAACCAAAAGGAGGGAAGGTCTTCAGTTTGAATTCCAAACACTAACACTACAAACTTCTCACTTAGTGTGTATGTGAGCCACTTGTGTGTGCGCTTTCACATCGGTTGTGTCCAGATAAGACTACATCTGGGAGCTGGATGTTCGCGTACTGCAGCAAAGTTTGGTCGAAACAAGTTGTGTAACATCATTTAATTAGAGGTCGAGCTACACACAATATAATCCCTAGACCCCAAAACTATCTGTCAGCAAACATTGATAAAAAACTCTTTTAGCACTATATTTTGGGTGTATAGTGTGTATCATTTAATTGTATAACACTTTAATACAACTGCAGGTCTACAGACACAGAGGCACTTAAAAAAAGAAAAGTCAGGCTCACAGAAACTAGAAGGAGCGAGAAGGAAGGGGGATAGGCCACACCCCCTTAACTCCCTTCTTTCTCTCAGTCTTGTTCCGACCAGCAACGAGTACACAACTCTCCGTCTCGCCGATGCACCACGCCCTACTCACCGACACTCAATGCCACACAGCGCTATCTCTCCAAACTCGTAACACAATTACCTCAAATTCACGTAAAAGGGCAACATACTGACTAAATACAGATATGAAAGAACACGACTGCTCGGTGGATCAACCTTTAATTATAGAGCTGCATCCACACGCAGCCAACACTGACTTTATTTGTCCCAACGACACAGACTACGAACAGCAGTCTCACACACACTTAGTCTCAGACAGAACAAAATCAAGGTATTACACAGCCACACCCAATGGTGATCTGCTCCACATTACAGTGCTCCACACTAAAGATATCTGAACCAATCAATACAATCTTTCACAAACTTCTACAAGATTTAAAGCAGCACATGTTACAAATCAACAAACTTAGAGCAGCATCAAGTGTCATAGTTCAGCAAAAAGTGTTGAACAAACCGCACAGCACAGAAAATTATAACACTCAGCAATTTGCTGAAATGGATAGATTACCAGAAGGAAATTCAAACACCAGATGATTGTTTTTACAATGGCAATTTTGACTGTGATTTTAATAACTAGTTTTTAATCTTCACATGACAGAGAAAAGGGTTTGACGTGAGAAATAGTGGCGTTTGAAAGGATTGGACGCTGAACTGTGTGTCTCACCTGCTCACTGTGGTCAAGTCTGTCCCCAGGATCAGCAGATTGCTGAGAGTTTCTCTTTTTTCTGATCAATTGAACCAAATAACAAACAATATACATAATAATTGAGTTGATGTAATTTAACAGGACAGATTTTCAGGAATTTGTCGTACAAAGCTTTAGTGGAACAGATTTGCTCACCTGATCAGTAGGAACACGGAGAGGAGAGTCACAGCGAGGAAAACTGCAGCGGCTGATCCAATGAGTGCTGATCTCAATGATGCAGGTGAAACTATGATGAAATAACTTTTACTTTATCATTTCACGAAATCACATTACTTAAAGGTGCAGGACGAAACATTTACAAAAACAACTTTTTGTCATGTTTGCTAAACCTGTCTCGATGTTCTGACTGAATATAAAGACAGTTTCTTTTCTAATAAAACGTGTGAAGAGCTCTGTTCAGAGTGGCCCGTTTGTGGGCGTGTCTCTTAAACTGTTAATGAGCCTCTGCTCCCCCTGCTGGGAGGTGTATGTGTGACGTGTGCACAGGAGCAGGGTTTTGTTTTCACCACTGTCTGTCTGCTGAGAGCTGTTTGCTCGTCACGTGAATGTGCACAGTGAAGGAAATATCTTTCAAGTTCACTGAGGATGGTGAAAGTTTTATGGATGTTTTAACTGACGCTGGGTGGATTCCTCTTTGTGCTGTTGATGGTCTGACTGTGAATATTTATGGGGCAGAAGTCAAACGACCCATATCTGCACATTTAAAATGTAAAGGACAAAGTATGGGACGATTAGATTTCTCTTCACTTACTGTACTTTAATCGTCCAGAAAAATTATTAGCAATAAAATTGTTGACCTAGTTTTTGTGTCAGGTGCTTCATGATTCTCAGCTGACAACCACAATAGTCAGTTTGCCAGGTGATGCTGTTGGTCAGTCAGTATTGTTCATGTGCAATATGATGGGCTTGATATACAGCTGTGACACATCTGGAAATCCTGAGTATTGATGGTTTAAGGTTCTGGTGAATGAAAAGGAGCGGGGGTGTAGGCTGTAAAAGTCAGTCCCTTTGTTTGTGGGTTGTTGATTTTAAGCAAGATTACACAAAAACTACTGAGTCGATTAGCATGAAACCTGAAGGTAGGATGAGGTACGGGTCACGGAAGAACTTTGGTGTGAATCCAGATAAGGGGGCGGACCCAGGAACTTTCTGTAAGAATGCGTCACAGTGCTGGGTTTCATGGATATGTGGATGTTTTCTACTCACACTGGACGTCTAAGTGTAGAGACGTGGAGTTGATCCGTCCGTACTGATTCTCAGACTTGCAGGAGTAGACCCCGCTGTCCCCAGAGCTGATGGAGGAGAGACGATAAACGCCCTCTGGTCCTTGAAGCAGAGTTTGGTTCTCCTTGTACCAGGTGTAATTAGCTGCTGGGTTAGCATCACTGCTGCAGGTCAGAGTCACCGAGCTGCCCTTCATGATCTCACCAGAGGGACTCACTGACACAGAGGGAGGCTTTGGAGCGTCTGGTGTAAAACATGCAAGATCATGAAATCAACTCAGAAATATTCATGAACCAAAGTGAAGAACTTTTCAATCTCTGATTTTGATAAGTGCTACTTAAATATAGATGATCATTATTAACCCGGGGCGCCAGCACAGACAGAAGCAGGTACTGAGGGCTTTGTTTTCAGCCCGTGTGTGTGAATGTACAAAATAACTCAACACATGAACCAAACTTACTGAATATTATAGTGAATATTAACTTTTGCAGCTGATCGATCAAAGGTCAGAGGTCAAGATGAGCAAAGATTTGACCCAAAAGACACATTTTCCAAGATATTTCCACAAATAGCAGAGAGACTAAATCATATACTGATCAGAACATTATTCCCCATCATATAATGGATAGATGACTTATGAGTAACGTCACAAAGAAGTTAGAGAGTGTAGTGGAAAATTCAACTGACCAGTGTCTAAGGTATTGGAAATCCCCCTGACCAGGTGTCTAACTGCTGTGATACTGTCTACCTGACAGGATGGAACCCTTATCTGGCGGTGTCTCACTGCTATGACCTTGATCAAAGGGTGCATGCCCTTATTTGGTGATATTTTTCTTCCAACTGCTACAGCGGACGGACAGACACAGATGATCTCATGTCTTTCATGTCTTTTTTTCATATTATGTTTTATGAAACGCCTCTTTGTATAAGTTCTGGCTTTTGTGAACTTGCTGCCAGTTCCATTTTGAGCACCCGTGCTTGTTGTGTAACCTCTGCAGAGCTTACTATTATAAAGACTCAAAGGCAACTCCAGTCTGAGAATTTAATTATTTCAAATCTCAAGATGAATTTCCATCACAAACTTGGCGTCACGAACAGGATCCCTTGAAAGATCGTCTGGACCCGAGAAGTTTTCGGTGGCTGATCACCCAGGAGAGAAAATCTTCTGCCTCTACCTCCAACAGTTAAGAGAAGAGAGGGCCGAAATAACTTGGGTTCTGGACCTTCTTCACAGGGATCCAAAGACCTCTCTTTGGTCATTTTATATCTGGTGAGATGTTGAAATTCAGATTTTCATGACTGTTTAGATGATTTCTCAAATACAAAATCAAACATAAGAAATAATACATTTAAAGGGTTTTATTTGGAACGGGTGTATTAGAAATTCTCTCTGGATTATTGTGGATTAATGATGTTAATCTGACTCGTCCTTGTGGCAATCATCCTAGTTGAAGGCATTTTTCCTGTTTTTGCCGGAGAAAGAAACAAGGATTTATGGAGACGTCCAAGTCTTAAATTGAGTGTTCAAGGGAAATTGTGGATGAGTACGATTTCATACACTTTATTGATAAGGATGTAGAAATTGTGGATGAGAGTGAGGACGGGAAAGTGTGACATTTTTCTTCCAATATGGTCCAGAGACTTTGCTTTTCCTCATAACGGGTCATTCATTGTCGAAAAAATTAAACTTTTAAGAGAGAAACTCCTCGAGAAAGAGGAAGAATTAAAAAGCAACAAAATAGAAAAAAGAAAAAAGAAATAAATAAATCAAGGTCGCAATGTGGAAAGACAGAAGATAATAAGAAAGTGTCTTGAAATGTGGGAAAAAGAGGCAGAGTGTAGGGACAGAAAACAAACATTTAAACAGATGGCTAAGGTTGATAAAAAGGAAACTGAGAAAGTTGAAAAGAAATCATATAGATCTCTGTATTCTCCATTACAGGGTGTGGCAGTCCTATCCTCGACGCCTGCCTTCCTCCTCACCTACGACAAAACCCTCCTCCATATGATGTGCAGAGACCAGACTCCACCAATCAACGATCAGGCCCATCTCAGACTCCACCCACTGCTCTCCCAGTCTATGGAGACGGGGCAGCGGGAGGACTGAATGATGACGCCACCTCTTCCTCATCTTTAGGCCCCACTGACTTTGCAAAGATATGTCCGCACTGTGGGGGAGACCTCCGTCTGACTTCACCAGACTGGGATGATGCGCTTAATGCAGCATATGTCAACGCTCTCAACACACTCCTCAACGCCCTGAGGACCGCCTTCCCCAATAAAATTGACATGTCCAAAATAACGGGGTGCAAACAACAACCAGGCGAAACCGTAGGAGATTTCCTCACACGTCTGACCGTCCTGTTTAATCAACACAGAGGCATCCCCATACCTGACAACCTTGGCAACGAGCCAGGGGCTTATGAAACACATCTGAAACAGGCCTTCCTGAATGGTCTGCTCCCCCCACTACAGGCAGACGTAGGCCACACCTGCATCGGGCTTGAGGATGCTCGCTTGACAGAGGTCAGATGTCATTCTGAACATGCTGAACGTTAACACAAAGAAACCAAAGACAAAACTCAGCAGAAAAATAATCAACAACTCCAGAAAGCACAGCTAACCATGATGCAGGCTGTGTCAGCCCTGTCAAGGCCCCACAGACAAGATAACACTGATAGCAGAGCCAACTTCACTGAACCAGAAAGAGAGGGGCGCTGACGTGGCCGTGGGGGAGGCTTCTCTGTACACTGGGCAAGGGACTGCCCCCAGCAGTGAGAGGAGGGGGAGACAAGAACTTTCACTGCCGACTGAACTACAGAAAGTGAGGAGGGGGCAGACGGGGGGAGACGACCAATCTACCCACCGAGGATCAGAGAAAGGGAAGTGAAACACAGATACATACATGCCACTGCAATGAAGAAAATGCTTGCAATTCTAACCGCACATACACACAAAAGCTCCAGCAATGAAGAAATCGCTTGCTAAACTAACCGCACACACACACACACCAGAGCAAACACAACTTTGTGGTTCTTATGTTAAGTACAATAGTGATGCTTTTAAGAAAATGCCTCAACTCGAACTGTGTGTTAAAGGTCACAAACTTAATTTCATGGTCGACTCTGGTGCAGGTTATTCTGTGGTTAGGATGTCAGATTTGCCCACAACTCCTGAGATGAGTGGTCGCTTTATATTCTCTCAAGGTGCCAGTGGTGCCAATGTAAAAGAAAATTTCACAAAACCTCTCAAATGCGCCGCTCAGTTTGACAAACATCCCATAAGGTTTGAACATGATTTTCTGTTGTCTCCCTGTTGCCCAATTAATCTATTAGAAAGAGATTTGATGATTGTGTTAGGCCTCAATTTAGTATCCTCCCCTGATGGAGTGACAGTTACGCACAATTCTTCTTCACAATGTCACAGACCACACTTGAGCAGCTGCTTGTATATCAGTGTCAACTTCCTATAAATGCCTCCACTGATCTGCTCTCCAGGTCAGGGTCTCTCGTCACCCCTTTTTTCTGATTTTATGCACACTGATTCATTGCATTGCACTTCACATGTGACAGACACAGCAGATCACGTTTATGAATCTCTGTTTTTGCCTTTTCCTGATGATTCTCTGAAAGTGTCCAATATTTTTTGGTCTGGTTCCAGAAGTGCAGCTTCCGTCTCACTCACTGACCAACAGATGGCACTGTTTCGCGTCTCGAATTCCAGCCCTCACATCTCGCTCTCCAAGTCCCATGATGACCAGTGGCAAGACTTAGGCCCATTTGTCAGATCATGCCAGGCTGCCATTGGTTGGCAACCCACAACCACGCCTGATGTAATGTATTCACCCAGTCTGAGTGCATTTGATCTAAAAATGTCTCCAACCTTCTGTTCTCCAGCCACACGCTCATTTGTTGTGACTGAAAATCACCTTCATTCTTATGCAATGTTGTCCAACCCCTCTGATGTTTCTCCTTTGCTTTCAGATCTGCCTGAAACACTGTGGGCAAAGGACAAATATAATGTGGGCAAAATCACTCCAAAATCTGATTATAGGCCATGTAAACAACAATATCCACTCAGACAGAAAGCAGTGGAGGGGATACGTCCTGTTTTTGAATCCTTTTTGCAGGCTGGTGTAATTGTCCCCTGCCCTGATTCATCGGTCCGCACTCCACTGTTCCCAGTTAAGAAGATCAGAGACAAAGGTCAACCTACTGAGTGGCAGTTTGTGCAGGATCTGAAGGCTGTGAATGATGCTGTAATTGCTCGATAGCATATTGTTCCCGACCCATACACGCTGCTTTCCCAAATTCCGTCTAATGCAGCGTGGTTTTCGGTTGTAGACTTATCCAATGCTTTTTTTTTTGTGTTCCTGTCCACAGGGACAGCCAGCACTGGTTAGCTTTTAATTTTGAAAACAAGGCCTACATGTTCACACGCCTATGTCAAGGCTACTGTGAATCTCCATCATTATACAATCAGGCTCTCAGGAACAGTCTTGAACCCCTCATCCTCACTCCGGGTTCAGCTCTCTTGCAATATGTTGATGATCTACTAATTGCCAGTCCCACACAGGAGCAATGTGAAACAAATACGATCGCTTTGCTGAGACATCTGGCTCGTGAGGGCCATAAAGTCAGCCTCAGCAAACTACCCTGGGTCATGTCATCACCAAAGATGGCAAATCCCTGTCTGATAAGAGAGTAGAAGCTATTGTTAACATGCCTAAACCCTTGACGAAGAAACAACTCATGTCATTCATCGTCACATGCACTTTCTGTAGAACGTTCATTCCTGACTTGGCTCTTCTTGAAGCCCCTTTAGGTGCTCTATACCATGGCAAATCACTCATTCCTCACGAACGTGTCGTTTGGACTCCAGAGGCAGTCGAGGCATTTGTCACACTGAAGAAGACGCTGCAGCAATCTCCCACTCTTGCTCTCCCTAACCCTGACAAACCTTTTGTTCAGGCTGTGGATGAGAGAGACCGCTGCATGACTTCCGTCTTCCTTCAGTCTCATGGTGAAAAAAAAAAAGCTGTCCTTGCCTCACGACATAGTAGGTTACTCTGACTTGACACTCCTTGTTCCTCATGCTGTGTCTCTCATTCTTACAGAACAGAAGACCTCACATCTCTCTGCTGCTCGCTGGTTGAGGTATCACACTGTTCTTCTTGACATGCCCAACATCACAGTGAAACGCTGTTCAACTTTGAACCCAGCCACGCGTCTTCTGCTTCCGGATGACGGGGAAGAACACAACTGTGTGGCTGAACTTCAAGTCCAGTGTTCCCCACGACCTGACCTCTCTGACGAACCTCTTTCTAACTCTGACTTGATTCTGTATGTCGATGGGTCCGCCTCACGTGACCCTGTCTCTGGTACTAACTGTGTTGGTTTTTCTGTTTGTTCAGATAACGAAGTTCTCCTCTCGAGTTCTCTTTCTCATCACCTCTCAGCCCAGGCAGCAGAGCTCATTGCACTCATGGAAGCATGCAAATTGGCTACTGGTAAAACACTCACAGTCTACACTGACTCCAGATATGCGTTCGGTGTAACTCATGATTTTGGCGCCCTTTGGCAACACAGAAACTTCCTCAAATCTTCTGGTAAAAAGATAGCACACCACGGTCTCATCACAGATCTTCTGTCTGCCATTTTGCATTGTTAAGAGACATTATTCCACGATGGGGAATTCCTAGCAGAATTTCCAGTGACAATGGCAGACACTTCGTAAACGAAGCTGTCAAACAACTCGGTTCTCATCTAACTATGGATGTGCGAACACACTGTGCACATCATCCAGCCAGTGGTGGAGCTGTGGAACGAGAGAACGGCACACTCAAAACGAAACTTGCAAAGTGCTGTGAAGGCACAGGTCTTGCATCGACAAAAGTCCTGCCTCTGGTGCTGATGTACATGAGGATGAGAAAACGAACCCCACATTGGTGTGGATCCTCCGTCTTCTCCGCTTCCATCCACAGACTTGTGTGATCATGATATGTTGTCCTATTGCTCTAACCTGACTTCTTCTCTTTCAGACATCAGGAAACAGGTGGCAAGGCCCCTACCAGGTACTGCTCACAACCCACACAGCAGTGAAAGTTGCTGAAAGAGCCACCTGGATCCACGCCAGCCACTGCAAACGAGTACCAGCTCCATCTGACCAGCTGATTCCTTCAGCTGAAAGCACACACACTGATACTTCCACAGGTTGAGAAGCACCGAGAGTGTTGTATGATTAACCACACGAGCGTTCTGCCACAACACAGAAGAAATCTGCCTGACAACTGAGACCATGGACAGGCCATGGCATCCATTTCGACATCCAGGGTTGTGTGGCCTGAGAGGCTCGCTATACGTGTTACTCATGATCTCCTCTATTATTGTTTTGCACATTATTCTGTCTAGATGCACTCCTATAAAAGTCTCTGATGATCTAACGAACTGTCTTTTCCTACGGTGTCCTCTCAGAACCATCCAGCACATGCAAATTTGACTAGACAAAAGATAAAGTGATTCAGGTCCCCTTGATCCGTAACTTATTCCCCATCCCTCCCTACCTGGACACTGACAGCACAGATGGTTCTGATGACGATACTCAATTTTAGGTTTTTTATGTTATTTTCTACCCCCAGCTTGCTTATGTGTTTCTTAATGATTTCACTAGACAAAAACAGCTACTGCAATTATCCTTTCAACTTCATATTTTATGATGCTTTAATTTGAAGCTCTGTGAATTTTTAAGGTTGATGTGAGTTACTTTATGAAGTTTGTACATACTGAATCAATTTTACTTCCAAGCAAGAATTAAAAAAGTTTTTACTGGATATTTTCAACCTTAGATATACTGTATGTTGACATTTAACGTTTTATTACATTTTAATATGAGTTACTTTTGCCAATCAATACAGTATGTTAAATTTTGATAATGGTTAATGAGATGATGATGTTGTTTGACCTGATTTCCTTCCATTTTCATTTTAAATGCTTGCTCAATTACAGGAAAAGAACTTTTTTCTTTCCACAAAAACAGCAGCGGCTACCTATTGCACCTCCCTGCCATGCATCGATGTTCTAGAACCTCTCCATGGTGGATGTGACCCTGTACGTACGCAAAGTGCGTGGGTTGAAGACTCGTCGATATTCTTCTATGATTATGATGTTGATTATGATGTTTCTTGATTATTTTTCGTTAGTGATCATATTTTTATTGATGATCAAAGGGGAAAGTGTATTGGAAATCCCCCTGACCAGGTGTCTAACTGCTGTGATACTGTCTACCTGACAGGATGGAACCCTTATCTGGCGGTGTCTCACTGCTATGACCTTGATCAACAGGGTGCATGCCCTTATTTGGTGATGTTTTTCTTCCAACTGCTACAGCGGATGGACAGACACAGATGATCTCATGTCTTTCATGTCTTTTTTCATATTATGTTTTATGAAATGCCTCTTTGTATAAGTTCTGGCTTTTGTGAACTTGCGGCCAGTTCCATTTTGAGCACCCGTGCTTGTTGTGTAACCTCTGCAGAGCTTACTATTAAATAGTATAAAGTACTATTATAAAGACTCAAAGGCAACTCCAGTCTGAGAATTTCATTATTTCAAATCTCAAGATGAATTTCCATCACAAGATTTACATCATGCATCCTTAAAACTGCCTACCTGCTGTATTCCTGCCTCTAATAGGACTATAGAGACGACCTGAAGCTTATATACATTGAAAAATAATCTATGATCATATGATGGGAATGTCGTCACTATGAGTTTAGAAAATGACGTCATATAGTGTAGCTATGCAACAACAGATGTTTTCACCCCAGTCCGTTTGTTTGTTGGTTGTTGATTTTAAGCAAGATTACACAAAAACTACTGAGTCGATTAGCATGAAACCTGAAGGTAGGATGAGGTACGGGTCAGGGAAGAACTCAGGAAAGTTTGGTGTGAATCCAGATAAGGGGGCGGACCCAGGAACCTTCTGTAAGATTGCGAGACAGTGCTGGGTTTCATGGACATGTGGATGTTTTCTACTCACACTGGACGTCTAAGTGTAGAGACGTGGAGTTGATCCGTCCGTACTGATTCTCAGACTTGCAGGAGTAGACCCCGCTGTCCCCAGAGCTGATGGAGGAGAGACGATAAACGCCCTCTGGTCCTTGAAGCAGAGTTCGGTTCTCCTTGGACCAGGTGTAATTAGCTGCTGGGTTAGCATCACTGCTGCAGGTCAGAGTCACCGAGCTGCCCTCCATGATCTCACCAGAGGGACTCACTGACACAGAGGGAGGCTTTGGAGCGTCTGTATGTGTGAAAACAGAATGATGATAACAGATGACAGACATTGTGTTTAACATTTGGGGACATATATGATATGATGTGTTAAAGTCAAAGGTGCTCAGGTGAGTGGAGGCACTGAGTTACAACAGCAAGGTTGTTAAACTGACACAAGTAAATTATTCTTGTTGTTAAGTGAGAGTTTTTTTCAATGATTTCCTGTTGCACTACTGTTTCCAGACTCCCCTGAATGTCCACAGATTTCCAAACCATAGTCCAGTTTGTAACATGGACTTAAACGTGACATATTCTGACCCTTTTCCACAATTAGACAGAGTTTCCACCTAATAAAACGTGTGAAGAGCCCTGTTCAGAGTGGCCTGTTTGTGGAAGTGTCTCTTAAAATGTTAATGAGCCACTGCTCCCCCTGCTGGGAGGTGTATGTGTGACGTGTGTACAGGAGCAGGTTTTGTTTTCACCACTGTCTGTCTGCTGAGAGCTGTTTGCTCGTCACGTGAATGTGCACAGTGAAGGAAATATCTTTCAAGTTTACTGGGGATGGTGAAAGCTTTATGGATGTTTTAACTGATGCTGGGTGGATTCCTCTTTGTGCTGCTGATGGTCTGACTGTGAATATTTATGATGCAGAAGTCAAATGACCCATATCTGCACATTTAAAATGTAAAGGACAAAGAATGGGACAGATTCAATATATCTTCACTTAATAACCTGTGTTTCACTCACATTTCACAGTAATAGAGATGTTTGCTGAACTCCTTCCCAGCTCATTCTCAGCTGTGCAGTAATACTCTCCAGAGTCTGACGACCGGATGGAGCTGAGGACAAATTGTGTCTCTTCACTGAGAGGTTGAACTTGTTTATCTCCACTTCTCTTGTACCAGGTGTATTTAGCTGCTGGGTTAGCATCACTGCTGCAGGTCAGAGTCACTGAGCTGCCCTCCATGATCTCACCAGAGGGACTCACTGACACAGAGGGAGGCTTTGCAGCATCTGAAGGATAGTTTATATTAACACACAGGATGAGAATACAATCAAAACACTGTCTGTATTATTTGTTAAAAGTTTAATTTAAATTATTTCCACATTATTGTAGCTTCATGAGGAGGCGTAAACTCACACAATGTAGGAGAAGGGAAACGCTCATGTCCTTCTATAGCACAGTGATAGCTGTCTTCAGCATTAAAGTGTCGGAGGTGAAAGTATTTTTTTCGTCCAACAAGTTCATTGTTATTGTACCAAACGTAGGAAAGATGATCAGGGAGCTGACACCTGCTGTGACAGGTCAGCTCTGTCCAGGTAGAATATGGATTGGCTGTTGATCTCCTCACATGTACCTGGAGCTGAGGGGCTGTGAACAAACATGTTATTTTATTTCAACATACACACTAACATTTCAAACTGAGTCTAATGAAAATGTTACCTGTGACATTCAGAGTGACTCCAGCTGAACCAGTTAAACTCCCAGTAGGTTGGTTTGTTGTGAACCTGAACTTGTACACAGCTGAGTCGCTCTCTGTCAGGTTAGAGATTCTCAGAGTGCACTTGTTGTTTTCACAGAGATACTCCACACGACCTGAATACTCCGGATCAGTCCTTAGATCAACGTGAATCCCATTACTCTCTTGAATGAACCAGAAAGTTTCCTGAACTGTAGTATCAAGGTAATTCAACCTGGATGGGTATGTGTAGGTACAGTTAATGTCCACTGTTGATCCTCTGAAGGCACAGATCTCAGTAGAAGTGTAACTCACACCCCAGTCAATCTGACTCCATACCACTGTAACACAGAGCACATCAGAGAATCAGAAGATAAACTTTTACATTTATAAAACTAACTCCATGTATTTTCTCTGGTGAATCACCAGTCGGCAGGTTTTCATTTTAAGATGATGACGATGCCAAGATGAGGAAACTTTCAGTTCACAAAAAACACAGGGAAGTGCCCTTTAGACTTCAGAGTGAGGGAGAAACACACTGTTGGAGGTGAGGAACATGAGGGACCTTGTAGAAGTTTCTCTTATAATGGAGCAAACTGGCCAATATGGAGGAAATGATCTGTGTCTTTTATGCAGAGTCGACCAAAGATGGACGACATGTCTCCACTTCCTCCCACTCTCCAGAAATGAAGCCAAAATATCCTGGATACCAACACTGCCATCTTTCACATTTGGAACCATAGTCTGCACAGTAGTGATCTGGAGATGGAGCCACAGTATCAAGGTCCCGCCCATACATGAGCTCAACCAATCCTGAGTCAGCTTCAGCTGTCAATCATGAAGTTTAATACACTTTTCATATCATCAAATAACTAATTATAACCAAACTTATGAGAAACATGAACAATAGAGTGTGATAAGAACGACCTAAAATGACAGAAACCATCTTTGAGAAAAAATGTATTTGACTTTTTATATTGGTCCATGTCCTTCCCACTAACATGGAGGAGACAGGATGTATGTTCTATACTGCAGCCAGCCACCAGGGGGCGATCACAATGCTTTGGCTTCACTTCTGGGGACCAGTCATGTCTTCCATCTTTATTAACAGAAGCAGAATACTAGTACTAGTACTACACTAGTTTGTGAGTACTGACAGTAGTATCCCAAGAGTTCAATGTGCCCATGCAGAAAAAAGTATTTAAAGACACATGCAGTTATGGTACAATGCATTATCTCAAATACTCCAGCAGATGGTGCTGTTAGTGAAATACTGTAGATTAAACTCACACATTGACGGAGAGCGGAAATCCTCGTGTCCTTTAACAGCACAGGAAACTCTGTCTGCAGAATAAAAATAATCTCTATAAGATGCTCCTTCCTTCTTCTTCTGTTGATTCTTGTACCAGACGTAGTTCAGATGATCAGGAAGACGACAACTGCTCTGACACCTGAGCTCTGCCCCAATAGAAGAGTCATACTTCACTGATCTGCTCACCTGCACATGCAAATCTGTGTGTGAGAATAAGGAATTCATTTTAGTCCAAACTGACAACACACACATGCATATAAAAGTACACAGACACACTCAAGTGAACCAAACAAGATGTAGGAAATAAATGAATGAATGTTCAGATGTAAATGTTACCTGTGACAGACAGAGTGACTCCAGCTGAACCAGTTAAACTCCCAGTAGGTTGGTTTGTTGTGAACCTGAACTTGTACACAGCTGAGTCTCTCTCTCTCAGGTTAGAGATTCTCAGAGTGCACTTGTTGTTTCCACAGAGATACTCCACACGACCTGAATACTCCGGATCAGTCCTTAGATCAACGTGAATCCCATTACTCTCTTGAATGAACCAGAAAGTTTCCTGAACTGTAGTATCATGGTTATTAAATGTGGATGGGTATGTGTAGGTACAGGTAATGTCCACTGTTGATCCTCTGACGGCACAGATCTCAGTAGAAGTGTAACTCACATCCCAGCCATTCTCACACTGTACCACTGTAACACAGAGAATCAGATTCATAACGACACCAGAGAACACTTAGTTTACTTTTTACTTTCTGTAGAAAAGAAACACATTTCCATGAGCAGCATTCCATAGCATTTCAACTGATGACTCCACACACTGATGACAATTCCTGCATCGAGAGGAGAGGACCTCAGTCATAATTGTCATGGCAATTTTCTATTAATCAAACACAAAGTCATACAGTTGTCTTTCGGTAAATTTAATTCTACATCTGCAGATGGACTCACCATACACATCACCTGGCGTGAAATGTACAATGAGCAAAGAACACAGTAGAATTGGAATACTTATAGCTCACAGCCCCCTCCCACTAGCTAAAGAGAAGTTATTCATCAGCTTCTTTGATGTTTCATGACGGTGGGGGACGTCCTGGCTTCATCTCTGGCCCAGATCCCTGCAGTGACTCCTTTTGTGAAATCCTAAAACCATTTGCTCAGAGACACTAAAGGTTTCAGGCTTCCCGAGGGCATCCCTGGACAATAATCGTAAACCCTTAGTTTAAACTCACAACTGTTCATTTAGATAAACACGTCTGTTCTTGCAATCTTCTACATATACGTCTGTTCATCCATTAATCATTACTCAAGATCAGAATTTCCAACACATGATGATAATAATAATAATAATAATAATAATAATAATAATAATAATGTTCTAGACGATAGAAACTTTGAAACAAAGATACAAATTAATACTGATGATAATTCCTTCATATATTTTCTATCTGCATCACTTTACAGGTGGTAATCTGAAAATGAATGAATGGTTCATTTATATTTTTTACTTTCTTTCTCAAACTCACTTCAGGTGAATCAGAAGTCCGAGTG